>NC_139942.1:26940242-26982742 GCF_963454915.1 Gymnoscopelus microlampas | reverse complement strand
GGGACAGAGAGCACAACATCAATACCTGTGCCACCAAATGACCATGAGGAAGACATTGAGGCCCCAGCAAACAGGGAAACAAGGTAGGGGACTAGGACAAAAAAACAATAAAATTGATGTCCACTAAAGCAGAGGAACAGGGAGGACAGAGACACAATTATGTGCATTAATAGAAACATGACTTATAGCTCACACTCGCAGTCAGACATCGTATGATTTATGCTAGCCAGCAAGGGTAGATGATCTATTTCTGTTATCATTTGCTAGCCTTTTTGTTGTCACCAGTCTTATCACCACAACAACACATGGCAAACTTTAACTAGTGGTCATTGATCATAATAACATCAGTTGCTCAATATGACCTTGGTCTTTGTTTTATTTTCTTTAGAAAGAGAAATAAGACTAATGTGGGGGCAGAGGTATTAGGTTGAATGTGGTGGCTGAATATTTGGATTTGTCTGAGCCTACTGACATGTCATGTAGGCTTGCTGTAACTCATCTGCCGTAACATATGCAGTGTGTGTGTATATGTAAGGTAATCTTACATCAAAATATAACCAGCATGCCTCATGGAGAAAAAGTCAATCATTGTAAAATGATTGACTTTTAAAAAACAGGGAACTGTTACCTTTTCTGCAAGAATGGCCAGGCTCTCTCTTAGGGCAAAGAATCCAGACACAGGGCCTGTGTGATGATATCTAACAAACAGGACACACACACACACACACACACACACACACACACACACACACACACACACACAAAACATGTCAATATCTTAAATAGTCTTGCACAATATATTAATACTTTTCATTCTGGTGTTAAATTACTCATTTTGCAAGACTCAATTTGTAGTAGAATTTTGCATATATTTTGTATAGGCTATGATGGCTTAGATCAGTGGTTCTCAACGTGAGGTCCGGGGACCTTGTGGAGGGTTCCAGGGGGTCCCTGAACAAAATGGACCCTCACGTGTCTGTAAGTTTGAGATTGTACAAATGGAACCAAATGGACCCTGAAGATTTAGTAGATTTGGGGAGTCTTTTCTGAGCCTTTATCTGACGGTTACAGTAGAGAGAGGCAGGAAACACAGAGAGGGTAGGGGAGCGACATGCAGCAAATTACGGTGGTATCCGCCCTAACTGCTAAGCTATGGTAGCCTGGAATCCAGACTGATTTGCTACATTCGGTGGATTTATATCAAGTGGGAGTCTGTGGCCTAATGCATATCAAACTGGGGGTCGCTGAAATAAAAAATCACTGTCCAGTCTGTATTCAGTAGACTTACAGTCTGGCTGGTTGTCCGTCATTGCCCCAGTAGTTTGACAGGTGAGTCATGTCAAAGAGGTAGGATACTGGTTTTGTTTTCCTGTTAAACATCTTCTGGCTGTGGAAGGTCATAATATACAGAAAGAGATAAAGGAATGTTTGCTTCAGGTAATTTTTCCCCCTCTATCACTAACTATATCATTGAACTTTTGAAATATGCAAACATGCACAGTTGCACACAAAAGTGTACACACACTCACACACCATGCTCTTTCATTGAAGGAGATGGGCGCTGTGCCAGGGGGTGCATTCAGAGCCTTCTGGGAACCAGTGTACAGGATGTCAATTTCTATGAAAACGATTACAGATTAGATCACACACACACACACACACACACACACACACACACACACACACACACACACACACACACACACACACACACACACACACACACACACACACACACACACACACACACACACACACAAATGAATGATTTGACTGTCCCTTACTTTGCCTGTCCATGTAGATAGGTGCTGCCCCCAGTGATGCAACTGTGTCAACCAGGAAGAGGCAATTGTGTCTGGAGCAGAGAGCCAGAGAATTAGAGAGTTATCATTAACACATCAGCAGTCATACTTGACAAACGTATGTGGCTCACTTCAGGCATATGTCTCCAATGCCATCTATTGGGTGGACGAGGCCGGCAGACGACTCTCCATGTGTGAGGAAAAACAGAACAGGCTTGCTTTTAGCCATGGCCTACAGATGGACGGGAGAGATGGCATTAGACATATAGACTATGCTGTTGATATTCACGCATCAATTCTATGCATGCTGTTTATTCAGGTATCAATTAACCACTTTTGCCCTATTTTATACTTAAGCTATTTGAAAATAGCTTAAATGATGTTTATGATGTTTGAACATTTAGAATATCTTAAATATTCTACAATTACATGCAAAATAGGGACGCCAGGGAAAAGTAGATTGAGTCTTATATTTAAAAGGCTTGGAAAGATTGAGATGAAATAGGGTGTAGATACAGGGTTTTTTGTTTCCATTTCAGTAGTAGCTTCGGTAATTATAGGCTACTGAGCAGACATTATGCCTACCTGTTCAATTTCCTGCAGGGTGAAATATCCACCAGGTGATTTGACCATTCTAGTTACATTAGCACCTAAAAAAGGAAAATGATGATAATAAAATAAAAATGTAATATCGTACAGGAGAACCACAGCCAATGACAATGTAATGAACATTATCATTAGGATACTGTCTCCTTTGGAGACCCAAGGAGTGCGTGCGTAAATACGCACCCATTCTTTCCGCGATTTCTGCCACGCGCTCTCCCCAGATGCCATTGATGGCCACCAGCACACTCTCTCCAGGCTCCACGGTGTTGAACACCGCGCACTCCATGGCAGCGTGTCCGGATCCGCTCATTGATAATGTCATGTTGTTCTCCGTCTGAAAGGCGTACTGGATCCCCTTTTTAATGTCGTTCATTATCTAGGAAGCACATAGCAAATAGTTTAAATACATACATTTTGGGCAATGTATCAATTCACTTATTGGTTTTGCGGGATTTCACTGTAGAGAGAAGATGGCCTTTTTTACCATGTTAAAGATGCCAGTCAACTTCCCAACAGAAGAGCTATAACATTTACCTCATACATTTCTGCGTGTAGGTGGCCGATTATAGGCCTTCCACCTGCGGCTTGGACTCGTGGCGGTACGTTCGAAGGTCCAGGTCCAAAAAGGTAACGGAAAGGTGCTTCCAGCGGCCGGAGCATGCAGGCTGGCGGCGGGACCGGCAGAGAGGACATGGAGCGGTCTAGGCGCTGCAGCAGAGGCGCACTCCTGGAGGCCAGAGAACCCTCCAGGGTCGTTGCCTGCTGTGCGAGCAGTGCGCCCCGACTAAATAAAGCCCGCTGCATCATGGCTGGGGGGGTCCTCGCTCCTGCGAAGCCGCTGAGTTGAGAGATAGTCACCGAGCAGACGAGGGGACTGAATTTGACTGAGTTTTTAGAGAAGATTTAAGATAAACAGGTCTTTGACCTCTTGGCCATGGGGCGTTGTACGTCACTCATTTAACTAGAGGCTGTGTAATATGATGCCCGTCAGGATATCTTGTCACAAGGAATGTGTTTTAATCATAAGCTAAAAAAAGAAAAGAAAAAAAATACTTTCGGAACTAATAGGTGGAGTGGTAAGGGGTGGAGTACAACATTGGACTTTAAGGGGCTTTTCTTCACAGCTATACACAAAATAAATCATTGTTTTCTTGGAAATTCAACCCATTTATTAATGAATGCTGTTACTCTTCAACCTATTAATGGATGCTACTCTTCATTAATGTGTCGGTACCAATAATTAAAAACACACTGGCATGCATATGTCACACCCTTTACGTGACTTTTACTTGACAACTCAGAACCAGTTCTGGTTAGTTTGGGGTTGTAGTGAGAGACATGGGACATGGTTTGTTAATCTTTTCCCACCCCATGAGCCAGTGCAGTTCAGGATATTAAAGAGGAGTCTTCCCTCTCTGAGAGAGCAGATTGGCTGAGACGACAGGCAAACAGACAGGGCCCACGTGCACAAACACACACACAGACACATCTCTCGAAGCACAATGGCAAATGTTTCCTTTACACAATAGTAGGCTACACAATACTATTACTATTTTTATGTCAAGTCCTTTCTTTGTGAAGTAAGAAAATGGTTCAAAATTATTGATCTAGGTAATGTGCCAGTTAATGACCCATAGTTTGTTGACCACATAATCAAGCCGCAGTTCGATTCCAACTGGAGACCTGTGTTGCACCAGTTTCCTGTCTCTTTCTACTATCTAAATAAAACCTGTTGTTTTTCCTCCTAGTCAGGTGGTCAGTATACACCCGTTTGATGCAAACAAGAGGTCCCTCTTAGTTATACAATGCTCTGTTTGACCTAGATTAGAAACATTGTTCCTCAAAACACTACTCCTTCCCATGCAGAATGTGGATACATTCATGTAAAACATCCTGAATAAAACTGATTGAGTTTAATTTAACTTGAATTGTTTGGTATGGGAAATGTATTTTGCCTTTTCAATGGCCTACATAACAGAAGAGCTCGGCTTAAAGGTTAATTTACACTTCATTCTATGACCGTGTCACTCCTTGAAAAGTGTGACTCAGCTGAAAATAGGTTAAATTCAGTGGGCTACATTGCCATAGACCGAGTATAAATTAGGATTAATAATTATTTGCTTAGTAGAGTAGAGTAATTGAACATCTAGTGTTGTGTAGTCGTACAGCTTGCTTTGTCCGGTTTTTCTCAGCTATTATGCCACAAGAAGACTATGAGTAGTGATGCCCCTCTCCCTGTCCAATATAGTCAATAATTACACTGGCTAAATAAATGAGACCCAGTGCTGTTTACTTCACATTGGCCTTTGTACTACAGAGAGGAACATTCAAATTTCACCAACGAGAGTAGAGAGGATTGCGGTGGAATATAGAGAGAGTTCATACTAACTTTTACCTCTTTGATTTTTGTGATAATATTAGGACCTAATACCTGTTCTTATGTCTGGTGATGTGTAACATTGCTAGCAAGTGTGCCAGTGTGATGCTTGAATTTCAGCTTTAGAATATGTTAGTCCTATACCTCAGGACAGTCAGAGTCTTACTACCGTAGTTAACATTAACTGGGGGTACTGTGGCCAACCTCCAAACGTGGACAAAAAATCTAAAATAATTGCTCCATTGATTAGAAATTGATAACTCAAATTATGCTCCTCATTGACTTACATTGTACGGTGAAACAGCCAAACAGTACTGTTTTCTTCCTAATAGAAATTGTAAAATCAACAGGATTTAAACATTAAAAAAAAAAAAAACAGTACTGGGTTTGGTGATGTTCTATATTGTCTGAATCAGCTTTGTTCAATTCAATTCAATTCAATTCAATTCAATTCAATTCAATTCAATTCAATTCAATTCAATTCAATTCAATTCAATTCAATCTTTATTTAAGATTCTCTGAGAAATCATTCAGGGTGACCCTGAGATTACAAACAAATGAAATCAATTAAAATACAAACATATATTTATGATTGATTTTATACAAATAAAATCAATCATATGTAATGATTAACCACTTCAGCCCTATATACTTTGCCTTATGGCGAATAACGAAAATAGCTATCTATGTTGTTAACTTGTAGATCTGCTTTTTAGTAATTTTTGAAAATGTTTGAAAATGTTCACCTTTAATGCCATGCCCAAAATAGGAACGCCAGGGTTTAAGTTGTTAAATACTGACACTCTCACTGAGAAGTGCCACTGTGCAGGATTGACATGCATTGTAATGTTCACTGCATGTGTGCGGGCTGTCCAGCAGATGGTGATCAAAACTGTCTTTTGCTTATTGGAGGCTGGTTCTTTACACAACACTCCTGTTTATATTGATAGAAAAACATCATCATACTGACATACTGTCAGTGCAATGATGTTTTTCAACAATAAAAACAGGTAGAGGTTGATCATTCAGAATAATATATTATTTACTGATTATACATAATTTATATAACACTTAACTGTAAAATGCTTTAGATTAAAAAATACTTTCTAAGTGGCACATGTTAGATTGTTATGTTGCATTCTTTCCAAGTATTATGGGAATTCCTAATTATTCCATTCCATTGTGCAATACATCAGGGCCATTCAGCACCATGGACAGAGACCTTTTTGGTATAAGTACAGGGCAGGCTACTGTAGGCCTGCTGAAACATCAAGTGAGATTAAAAAAACTCGACCAGCTAGCGATGTTCAGTACTGCTGTCTCCACCTGATAGATCAGAATCTGATAGCTTCAGAACCATGGTTTGAACCATGAACGTTGCCCCTGGTCCCTGGAACCAAACTGCATATGGTTCCTGTGGTTGAAAAGTTTCTGAGTTAAAGGGTGAGTTCCTACCAGGGAAATGTCTGTGTTCATAAAGGGCAGAGTCAGTAGTGCTAGTCCCAATTACTATGAGGCATTAAGCAATTGACCAATTTGACAGTATAAAGATCCTATCAGTCTTATTACAGGGAGGCTATGGTTGGAATCACTGCCTTGTTTGGAACTAGAGTTTGGGAGCAGCCTCAAAGGAAAATGAATAGACTCCTTCTCTTCTCTCTTCCTCGATCCTTCTCATTGCGCTCTGTGCCTCATCCCCTCTTCCCCTGTTTCCAAGCAGATGCCAGTACCCCTTGAAGAACTCACTGCAGGAGTCTGGGAAAACTTTCTCTTTTCTCTTCTTAGCACTGCACATTATTCATAAATATCCTCTTTGAGCTGAACTAGAATTTGTTGTCCTATTTTCTTACTTATGTGTACCTCCTATAGCCAAGAATCCCATATCATGTGGATGTGGCAGTGTGGCTAGTTAGTGACATCCCCATAATGTAAATTCCCTGCTGCAGCCGAAGGCCCTGAATGCTCTGGTTAAGAATGGCAATTAACTATAGCTTATTTGATAAGAAAGTCATGAGTGACTTTTGCTCTGTAGACCTAAATGATTGTATTATCAATGCAAGGGACAACCTTTCATTCAAACAGTGAGTTGGTTATAAGTGAGTGCATGTGGACACGGGCATGTGGACACGGGCAGTGACAGTATTTTTGCTCAGACACTTGTTTCTCAAACCACAAGTGCTCCTTCTGGCCGATATGAAATCCTACTGAAATTGTCTCTCCTGCGCCTCCTGTAGGCTTCCTCTCAGCTTTCCAGCCGTCTGCCTCTACACAGAAAACACTTGGGCAGGTGAACTGCTTACTCTTATGAAACAAAGGACACAGGCTAACTGCAGCTAATCTAATGTGTATCGGGTTGTTTACCGTGATGGGGCCCCCTCGGGTGCCTCGCTGTCTCCTTTCCATTCTCTCCGTTTCTCCCCCAGCCTCTTCCACCCTCTCTGCATTCATCACACACTTTTTTTTCTCCTCTTGTTTTCTTTCCATCCCTCCCTGATACTGTGTACTATAGCCTGCATTCTCATCCTGGTACCCCCCCCCCCCTCTCCCTCTGCCTGTCTCTCTCCTCCCTCCCTGCTTCATCTCAGGGTGCTGCATCGCTCTGTCTGGCTTCCTCCCACATGATGATGCTGCTGCTGATGTCATCGCAGCCTACTAGCATCCCTGACTCGGCCTGTGCGGCCATTTTCCCATCACACTGACAGAGGCCTCTCTCAAGCTCAGCACCTCCTGCATCCATCCAACCATCCATCATATTTATCCATCCAACCCTTGCTCCTCCCTCCCCTGCCTCCCTCTCTCTTTTTCTGTGACTGACGCACCACTGTGTGCCAGGCTCTGGCCCACCCTTCTCTCTCTCTCTCTCTTTCTCTCTCTCTCTCATTCTGTCTCTCTCTCTCTCATTCTGTCCCCTCTCTCTTGCCAGGGGCGGATTCTACATGCATGGATGCACTAAGGGATGCTGTTAGCTGATCAAGGAGTGAGCAAGAGAACAAACATATCAGGGAAAATAGACAGGAGGAAGCAAGACACAGGAACATTTGGGCTCAGCTCGGGCAGAGGACTCAGCCTCTGCTGTTGTTGAGCGTGAGGTAAGACCAGTACCTTTCCATTCTGATGATGATGGTGTTGTTTTTCATAGCATGGCGCAGCAACAGAGACAGCAATGGGTGGTACTCTTTGGGATGGACAGTGTATGTGTTGTTGGCCATCTTGAGGCCCTCAGATAAACAACAATGTGAATAAGGGCACTGCGACAGGATGTTGATTATTTTTTTTGGTTCTTGTACCTTATCTAAATGTCCAGGTTCATCATTATTTATTATCAACATGAGAATGGTTGTGGCAATGTGGCATTCTCTTGAAATTGCTTAAGGATAGACTATGCAAAAATAGCCCAGGATTGCCCAGCTAGCCTCCTTTCTGTCGCAGTGTTGAGGTGACTTGGTTAATAAGTAGTATTTATGTTTAGGCTACAGTGAGAATGGTTAAACACAATAGTGGCCTGTAGTTCAGCTGCTGCTGCTGTTGCTGCTGCTGCTGCTGCGTTGCTGCCTTTGAGGTGCGGCAGGCAACACAAGATGGAGGTGACAATATTTACTTTCGCCAGTGTGTCAAAAATTCATATCTTTTACCCTTTCTCTTTCTGGATGCCAGCTGGTCACTAGGTGCAAGAGAATCATATGGAGTCAAACAAATCCACCATGTTTGCCAAACAGCATCGCATTTACAGCGGATGGAAACAAATCTAGAGCAATCAGTATCGCATTTACAGTGGATGGGTTTTTGATTATAGCGTTTGTTTTTCACCGCTGTATAATGTTGCTTTTCGCATCTTATCTGTAAAGCTGTGGCGTCGGAAGTCCGTCATTCATTTGTCACGACGAAACACAAAAAAAAACATCTTTGTTTATCAAAAGAGGAGTAGACGTCACAGCCTCAGTGAAGGTGCAGCAGATTGCATTACATCGCATAGAGCCTCATCCGCCGCCATATGGAGGAAAGGATGAGAATCCTAGAATAAGCGGCCATTTCAGTATAGTTATCAGGCTATGGCAACAACACAGCATCTTTCGGAAGTGCTGTTTCACACGAAACCGATGGGCTATCTTAGTGGCATGCAGGTTTATAGGTTTTAGCAGAATTATATTATGTTTTAAATATGATGGGGATTGAAGCTGGTGGATCAATGGCTTAGTTTGGCAACTTGTTTGAAATAATCAGGTCCAAACAAATGTATTTGCCTATTTCTGTCGCAGCAAAACTGGAGGCTGGTAATAAATTGAAAGTATGACTGCTGTGCTAAAACACAAATGCAGCTAGACCAACTAAGCCTATTGTGGTAGGCTTAGACCTACCACCTTTAGTTTTGTGCATAATAAGAGTAGCACAGAATGAGGAATTATGTATGTAGTGCAATACAAAGCATGTCTTTCTCTTATAGATTAGATACTGTCAGTCTATATGGCCTAATAGTCCATTACTGGTGTAGGTAATGATATTAGACTGGTGGATTTTGGAAGACCGGTCTATAATCTCAACAATTCCTTTTGTCTATATTTCTCCAGGTGCCAGGTGTGTGTGCCAGACCAAAGCAGCACCCCACTTTTAGTCACAGCGCCCCCCCTCCCAGCAGCAGTATGGCGGGGGCTTCGGTCAAGGTGGCGGTGAGGGTCAGGCCCTTCAACTCCAGAGAGATTGGCAAGGACAGCAAGTGCATCATTCAGATGACAGGGAACACAACAAGTAAGTATGATAATCAGGGGTAGATTACCGCACAGACCTGCTAGGCCCAGGGGCCCAAGAGCTCAGGGGGTCCCTAGCCAGAGCCTTTGTGTGAATTGTCACCGTTATTAACTTTGCATTTCTTGTCAAAGGGCTTAGTCATTCATGTCAATAACAGAGCCCCAAAAGTCCTACAGAAAACTAAATAGATAACCTAAACATTCAATTTGTAGATGTTACAAGAAATAAACCATCATAATACCTATCATTATTTATCCTGCCAGTTTATCTATAGGTCTTTAGAGGGGCATGCAAAAAAGCAAGTGCCAAACAGCATTGGAATCTCAAAAATCCTGTTAGGGTTAGTCAGTGTCCCTGCGAGGGGGCAGTTATTAGTGACAGTGTTAACATAAGCCTATTAATAGCTGCCAGAAAGCAACATTTTCCCTCTGCATACATTGGAAAGGTCTGTCTACCGTATATTCTTTTGTTGAAGTCAAGCACCATGAATGCAGTTAATATTAGATGATATAAATGTAGCTAGATATTTAACTGTGGAAATTTGTTTTCATTTGCTCATTTGCAATTTGTATTCAATACCCATACAAGTTAAACAATTAAATGGTTTTGCAACTAGCTACACAATTTAAGGTTATTTTATTACTCACAGCTAAAACCAGACCAGTTATCTGAACTCTGAGACAGGAATTTACAATATTTAAAAACAAAACAACATCTCTATTGATGACTCTTGAAAGTCCTTGTCATGGTGGGACGCATTTACTGTACATGTAGGACTCCAGCCTACTAACCTGTACCACTCTTCACTCAGGTCCATCTTAATTATTGATAGAATTTGATAAAGCAGCCTTTACTGTGAGAGATGAGAGCATTACGAAGGTAAAATCTAATTGTTGACAGTCATGTTCATTTTTGAACATATCACTGATTTATATTGAAGCCCTTTCAACATGTTCCCCCACATTTACTTGTCTGTTATGCAAAGCTTGCCTCACAGAAATAGACAGTGGGGCATGAGCATATCAGTGGCTGCAGGCACCCAGAGAAAACAAACAAGGGCTTCTGTCAGGGCTAGCTTCTGTAGCCTGTGGTGTGTGTGTGTGTGTGTGTGTGTGTGTGTGTGTGTGTGTGTGTGTGTGTGTGTGTGTGTGTGTGTGTGTGTGTGTGTGTGTGTGTGTGTGTGTGTGTGTGTGTGTGTGTGTGTGTGTGTGGGGGATGTAGTGACCTCTAAGCTTTTGCCTCTCATCTCTCAAGCTGCAGCGAGCAAAAGGCCTCCTTGTTTCTGCCTGAGCCCAGACACGGGTCAGCTGACGGGAGTATGTGCATGTGTGAGGGATGAGGGGGAGAGATAAAGAAAGACTGCATATTTCTTGTACCACTCCTGAAGCTCTGAGCCTGTCTGTGTTTTGATGACCTCATTCTTGTGTCGAAGAAGCTACAGTGTAACCATGTAAACCCTATACTTCATTGCACGTCAAATAGCAAAAATACAAGCTCACAATTTCACAGTAGGGACGCTAGGATTCATGGAACGCTAGGGTTCTTGTAGTTAAAGCTTCCATTGTTTCAACTCATGAATTGATCGACATACTGTAAGTTGCATCATTTCCCATGGTTAACAATCCATCTTCATTCTTCTTGCTGCGTTGTTCAAACTATATCTTCCCAGCAGTGTACAGACTTTATCAATCTTGTCTGAAATGTTCCAGCCCACCACTGCTATACTTACATTTTCCACATGATGCATTGCATTGCAGTCAACTTGAAGCCAAATGAGCATCTGCTTCTCTACCCTGAGGCTGGCTTTGTGTGTGCGTGCGTGCGTGCGTGCGTGCAAGTGAGAGAGAGAGAGAGAGAGAGAGAGAGAGAGAGAGAGAGAGAGAGAGAGAGAGAGAGAGAGAGAGAGAGAGAGAGAGAGAGAGAGAGAGAGAGAGAGAGAGAGAGAGAGAGAGAGAGAGAGAGAGAGAGAGAGAGAGGGGAAAGGATAGACTCATATTCCGCTAGCTCCACATCGTTCCTCCTATAAATGATGAGTGTTGCACTTTCCACCAATAATCACTGCAGCCAGCCAGAGAACCTCTGTTGTGGCCCTATTCATTCCTACCTTCACCTCTGGCATAAAAGAGAGATTGTGTTCAAATGAAATTGGAGGATTCTTCTCTCCCCTAACCAGAATGTCTGATTCATGGTGTTAGTTTGTTTTCTCTGCTGCCACACAGTAATTCTTCAGTGTTCATTTTACTATGCATGGGTGTATGTATGATTGCGTATTTCTGTATTCTTGGTTTGTTTCTTGCTAAAATCTGCTGACGTAATTATTGTTTTTCATTTTTGTCAAACTGGGTTCTGAAAATGTTTTGTTTTGTTTTGTAACAAAGTTACTCTTCAAATAGGGTAGGCATAATAAGCCTCGAAAAAGTATTTATCCATGTTATGGTAAAACACAGAAATAAACTAATCATTCAACTATGAGAATGTAGTCAGGTAGACCCATAAGGGTCCATTTGCTCCTAACTATCAGTCACTCTCCAAGTTATAAATCTATAAATTAACTTTACTGTGCAGGGTTCTTAATATTTAATCGTGTTTCTCAACTTGCGGGTCAGGACTCAAAAGTGGGTGGCAAGATGTCATGATGCTGCTCATACAGGGAGCAGCAGAGAATGTTGTGTTTTGAAACAAGCTGATCATATGTGGGTCCCAGTGTGAAACCAATTATAAAACACACTCTATAAGGCTAATAAATGCATACAGTACCTCATCATATAAAATTGGCCATATATCTAGTGTTGTTTAAATTATAGCCATGAAAGGTAATAATTTTGCTGATGCCTCTAATATGTGCTCGCCTTCCTTTGTGTCATTTTAGCAATCGTGAACCCCAAACAGCCAAAAGAGAACAAGAGCTTCAACTTTGATTACTCATACTGGTCACACACAACGGTGAGTTGAATTAATATGTTCCTGTAATGCTTTTTGGTTTGCATTGATTATTTCAGTCGGTACATTAACAGTTACATGACGAAGAATATTGTCAGAATGCAACGTCTTTCTCAAAAGAATGTAAATAATGTTTCATAGAACCGAGGAACTACAGTTTTTGAAGGACTGATGTTTTCTCTTATTCAGTGTTTTTTTCTTTTTTCTTTTGATCAATTATTGTGTTCTATCCATGCCACATTGTTTGCTACTACAATGACCTAATATCCACATTGGTTATCATCAACAATATTATCATCTTTACATGATCTGATCCATGATAAGTTATCCTATCTTAAACTTAATCTTGTATCTATTTTCTCTCCCTGCAGCCTGAGGACATCAACTATGCAGGCCAGATGCAGGTGTACAGGGATATCGGAGAAGAGATGCTTCTCCATGCCTTTGAAGGATACAATGTGTGTATTTTTGCTTACGGCCAGACCGGATCTGGAAAAAGCTACACTATGATGGGACGATCGGGCGAAGACCAGGAAGGAATCATCCCTCTGGTAACACAAAACATATTTTCTTAACCACCTTATGTCACTGAAGATATCTGATAATTGTTCAAATGAAAAGGATCCAAAAAACAAGATGGAAATAGCTACAGCACCACAAATAATCATTTGTTTTTCAGCTGTGTGAGGACCTTTTTACCAAGATTAACAGCAATGACAACTCTAAGTCCTATTCTGTGGAGGTGAGTGGTGTCAAACTCTTTATCCATATACTGTACACGTCAGGTGCATTTTGCTTTTACTTCTGGTGGGGTAGGACATAATGCTTATTTCATCCTGAGTAGACTCCCATGTTACTGATGACTGTCTCTTTCCCCCACTAGGTGAGCTACATGGAGATCTATTGTGAGCGTGTGCGTGACCTGCTGAACCCCAAAAACAAAGGGAACCTACGTGTTAGAGAACATCCCCTGATGGGACCATACGTAGAGGATTTGTCCAAACTAGCTGTCACATCCTACAATGACATCCAGGACCTGATGGACTCAGGAAACAAGGCCAGGTAACAGTGGATGGCTGCATCTCTTTAAAGGTTCTATAACATTCATTTTCACTTTCTTTGAGGGGGGGGGCCTTGACTTTGATGTCATAGTCACCCCTCTCCACCCCTCACCCCTCACCCCTGACCATTTATACAAAAAAGGAAAAGGGAGATCTGTGTTAATACCTACAGAGAAAGGGGTCGAGAGTTTTCTTTTAAATTGAATTGTTTAATATCATACAAAAATTAAAATGAATACCAGTGTACAATAGACAAAAAACAAACCAAGGTACTATGTGTAAAATAAAGGAGACAAAAGACAAATAAAAATACAACACAAGAAAATTTAAGTAAATAAATATTCAGCAATAAATAATAAGAAATAAGTAAATATGCATTTGCATGTCCATATGCATTATTAATTAATTAATTATGGGTCCAGTTTATAAAAATGACAAAAGCACAATGTCAAACAAGCACAGTAATGTCAGTAATGTCAAACAAGCACATAAAGAGAAAAGGAAACAAGATAAAAAAAATAAACATTTGTCATGTCTCCACTCTAAAGTTGACTGAACTCAATACAAGGACCCACAAACTTAAACTTTAAAAATCATTGTGATAATAATGTTCCAGTCGGCCTGGGCCGTAGCGTGGCGGTCCAGGCACCCTAGACTGCAACGACCTTTGCTGCGTGTCACCCCCCCATCTCTCTCCCCATTTCCTGGCAGCCTACTTTCCCTAATATCCCTCTCTAAATAAAGGCATAAAAAGTAAAAAAAAAAATATATACATTATTTTTTCCAGTCACCACATTGACCATGCACTGAAAAAAAAATAGTAACAATATTTATATAATAAATCATTTAGATCACAATGACATGACTGTAATGGAGCACCGAAGTCTGACGTAATTTACTCATCCTACCTGGATCGCGGTTTATTTCCCCATTCAGAATTCCCATAGATTTGTTTAATATCGCGTCAAATAAGAACTGTGTTCCAAAAATAAACAATTGATCCTGGCGGCTTGACTCATATGGATATGAAGCATCAACTGACGGTGAGAAAATGCTAATGTTACTTCTGCCAAATTAGTTCAATTTTTGCCAGAAACAGACTGTATCAAATATGAGTGACTGACTACTATAAACGATATAGAGCCTCCTCCCCGACAATATCGCCGTGACAGTTTGTTTATTTTTGGACCACAATTCTTATGAGACGATTTTAAGATGACCCAATGTTATTCTCCATAAAGAAATTACTTCCACATCAGTACTCTGTAATACATTTTTTAAACAATTCTACTTCTACAATTGATCACACAAAATATTAAAGTCAACAATATGCAGTGAAATAAAGAAATGCAAACAATGAACGAAAGCATGGATCAATATGTGAATGAATAGACAAAAAAATATTGATGAATACCTATGATCACAAACATATAAAACCAATTTATTTTCACGGACAATGCAATGAGGGGAATATAAAATAGGGACCGATATGGAATCTGAAACAAATTAATAAAGAGAAGGTTAAAAGATAGTTGATAAACTAGACCTCACTCAATAAATAATGTAATGCCTGTTGGTGACTGATTTAGGATGAGCTCAGCCAGGAGTGCACACGCTGAACCGACAGGATCTGGATGCAGCGATGGTTTGGCTGTTGATGGCTCCATGGGGCTTGGCTTTTCGAGGAAGACGGGAACACAGTGTAGATCTTTTGGCACAGATCTTTGTAGGGCTCAACCTCAATGATGGTTCTGGGGTGACTTCTCGCTTTGGTACTGTTAGGCAACCGCATGAAGTTGGACTTTCTGGTGATGGTTACGTTGTGGACACCAAGAGAGATCTGGGGAACTCAGTTGTACTAGTTGGCTTGAACCGTAAGCCTACTAACAGTTCAGTTAATGATAACATGAGTAATCATGAGCATAAATCAAAGTCATGATGTCATGACTAGGTCTGATAAGGTGAGACATATCAGCCTCTGTTTTTAGGGAAAGTTGTGTGATGTACAGTAATAGTGACAGGATTAAATTCAATTACTGATGGATGGATTGATTGATTGATTGATTGATTGATTGAGTGAGTGAGTGAGTGAGTGAGTGAGTGAGTGAGTGAGTGAGTGAGTGAGTGAGTGAGTGAGTGAGTGAGTGAGTGAGTGAGTGAGTGAGTGAGTGAGTGAGTGAGTGAGTGAGTGAGTGAGTGAGTGAGTGAGTGATTGAGTGATTGATTGACTCATAGAACCTAAAGATCACTGGATGGGTGAATGACAAAAGATGGGTTATACAGTAAATGAATGGATAGATGGAATGAATGATGAATAGGTGGAGTGAAACATAGATTCCGTACAATGTGTACAATGCAAGACCTTTCTGCTATCCCCCAGGACGGTGGCAGCCACCAACATGAATGAGACAAGTAGCAGATCCCATGCCGTCTTCAACATTATCTTCACCCAAAAGAAACATGACATGGATAGTGACAACACTTCAGAAAAGGTACAGTCAGACTGCAAGTCCACTGGGAACGCTAGAATGCTTGTAAAAAATACTAGCATTTTAAATGTGTTTTACTTGTGATTCTCAATGGCAAAGATGGCAGTATTATGTCCCTGACAGTGCTATGAGTTTAGTATGCTTCTTCTATATAACTGATCCATTTATATTCCTGTCATGAATCAGCAGAGGTCTGAATAGCACAACTAAATACTATCGCACAGCTCTAATTAAAATCTAATGAACTGTAGCATCTCTGACGCAAATTGCTGTGATGGTTTTATCACCTTTAATAAGCGGTTTGAGGCCATCTGTGGTGTTGTTACCTGCGTGAGGGTGTTTTATATTAATGGATCATCACATTATGTCTTGTAGTAGAGTCTTGAGGCCAGTTTTACTGATTCTTTTTTCTTAATGTTTTACAAGATGATGAATTATCCTGCTGTTATGTTTGATCACAGGTCAGTAAAATCAGCCTTGTGGACCTCGCTGGCAGTGAGAGAGCTGACTCAACAGGAGCCAAAGGAACCAGACTCAAGGTGAGAGAAGACAAATTTTAGAGATATGTTTATTGTATTTATGCAATGTGCTATAGTTTGGGTCATAGAACATATCAATGACTTTTTCTGTAGTAATAATAATAATTATATATATATATATATTTATGGGGTTTTAAAGTGATTTTAGGTCTTTTTGAGCCAATCATTATGGTTACTAGCAGTTTCATTGTCCTCTAAATCTTATTTTTTTTCTAATTTCCAGGAAGGAGCAAATATTAACAAATCTCTGACTACGCTTGGGAAAGTAATCTCTGCTTTGGCTGAAGTGGTGAGAGTCCCTTACAGTCTTCCTCAAACATATTCTCCTCTACATTGGTACTCGTTTTTGTTCAAGTAACAAGCATAATTTTGCAACCTTTATTCCCACCGACACATTTTCAGGACTCAGCGCCAAACAAGGTAAGCAATACTACATACTATAACCACTGAATTCAAAAGACAGATTGTACCTAATTTTGAACTGATTAAAGGGATAGTTCACCCCCAAAATGCCTTTTTTTCTATTGATTACTCACCCCATGGAGCCTTCAATTCATGGAGATTCTTTTTACTTTTGTCACATTCGTATGCCAATAATTTGATGACCGGCGGAGACTCAAAGCGTCTCGTCATCAAATTATTGGCTTAGGAATGCGACAAAAACAAAAAAATCTCCATGAATTTAAGGTTTCATGAGGTGTGTAATTGATATACGTAAAATAAGTATTTTTTGGGGGGTGAACTATCCCTTTAATTGTGAAATGATTGTGTTTAGAACAAGAAGAAAAAGAAGGTGGAGAATTTCATTCCCTACAGAGACTCAGTTCTGACCTGGCTGTTGAGGGAAAACCTAGGTACGCATTTGCACACATTAAAAGTGTTAATTTAAGTCAGAGAAAAAACAGTCCCATAAGGGTCCATTCTGTTTAAATCTCTGAAGTCCTCTTCTCACTGTGGATAATAGCTCAACAATTAATTTTTCATTCTCACTGGGGTCTTGGACCTAATGTCTCCTCTTCATTCTAAGCTTATGTTGTATTTTGTTAGTATCAGATGTTCTTTCTAAATTAGTAATACATTTTTATGAATACATTTTTATATTTGTTATCATTTATAATAGTTATAATAACAATTGAGGTCTTTCTTCCTGTGTGCTAGGAGGGAACTCTCGTACGGCTATGGTAGCTGCCCTCAGCCCTGCTGACATCAACTACGATGAGACCCTCAGTACCCTGAGGTGAGAAAACACTTACTGTTCACCTCTTTACCTCCTCTCTCAAGGTCTTCCTTTCTCTGGAGAACCATATTTGGAAAATAACTTTTGCTGTCAAACAAAAGGTTTTTATACAGACTATTGTCCAAGCTTAATCCAGCAACATTAGCGTTAATTTTTTCTTTTAGTATATTAAACTTCTGGTCCATATAATTAGCCTATCATACACTGGTATTACTTTGTACAGTAAGGCTATAGCATCTTTCCAGTTCCAATTTCTACCTCAATTTAAGCCAAGACTGAAGAATTAAAGCAGCCCTGTTAAGCTCCTCAGTATTTGCGTTCTGTTAAATGTTGATTGCTATTCAGGTATGCTGACCGTGCCAAGCAGATCCGTTGTAACGCAGTGATCAATGAAGACCCCAACAACCGTCTTGTACGTGAACTGAAGGAGGAGGTGTCTCGCCTTAGAGACCTGCTGTACGCCCAAGGTTTGGGTGACATCATAGAAAGTAAGCGCTACACGAACACACACAAACACACATTCTGTACACACAGACATACTGTATATGAACACACATTTGTGCACACATACACACTCAGACTACAGATTTATATGCATGCCACACAGGTGCATATACTGTACGTACATGGAAGCACATGCACACGTTCACACACACACACACACACACACACACACACACACACACACACACACGCACACACACGCACACGCACACGCAAACGCACACGCACATTTGAAATATTTATTTATGTCCACATAATAAGAAGTACAGGATGTACAAAGGACATAAACACTGCCAGTGCAGTCAGATGAAGGGAAAACAGCCAGTTACAAAGTGCATGTAAAGCAGAGCATTGTTACATACAAAACAAATGATGGCATACTTGTCAAACACAGCGGAGGGACAACAATCATGGGTAAAGGAAGCAACGCCTCCTCCAAATTGAGCGGCTTCCTATAATAGCTGATATTGAGCAGTACCTTGCTAATTGTTTAGCCCTCCTTTTGGAGAGGCCGGCCACTTGCAGGCCCCTCACAACCAACTTGTGCACGTGTCCTAGACTACCAAAGATAAAAAACAAAAGTTTACATCTGTAGCCTAGCTGAGAGAACACACACACACACACACACACACACACACACACACACACACACACACACACACACACACACACACACACACACACACACACACACACACACACACACACACACACACACACACACACACACACACACACACACACACATTACTGCAGACCTCTGCTTAGTAGACACAAACGAGAGGATGAGGTTTATTTGTGTGTGAGTGAATCTCACACCCATTCTTATCTCTCCTCTATCCTATCAGCATATCGAGGCACCGGCCCTGTCATCACTGGTTTGAAATGTGTGTATAAGTCGGGCAAGCCTGCGCTTTGCAACTACTATAAATGAATCTGCAGCCAGCTTGCACCACACCACACACCAGAGACCTAACTAACAACCCCCACCCAGAACCACTGGACTGCAAAGCAAACAATGAACAAGCAAAAGAATATAAATCAATTCCTAAACATTTAGGGCTACATCAAATCTGATCAATCAGGATAAAACCTTATGCTGTATTCAATGATCCCTATCTTAGAAAACCCCAAATGGCCTCCTCTCTTACCATGGTAATCCTAATTCCTGTCATTTTATGTTTTATGGTCAGTCTAATGTTAAAATGATTTCATTAGTATTGCTACAGTGTACAGTAAACAAAAGCTCCAACAAGCAGGGCAATTCTAATCTTAACAACCTGCCTCCTGATCATACTTAGTGTGCCTTTAGAATCTGTAGCACCCAATTCTTAATATTCCAGTTAATTGTGGAATAACAATAAGGTTAAGTGCACTATGCAAGGCAGCAGTTGTGTTCTGTCATTCAGTCCAGTTTCACGTGCCCGGAGAAATATGTTTATTTCAAGTTTCAACAGGAGGACGCCATTTTAGATTGCCCTGAAGCTTTCTTCTCTCCTGTGCTCTGGTTCTGTGTGTAGGGTAGCTAATTGGAAGTCCACACCGCTCCACTAGTCCTGGAGAAGCAGCAATGAGTCAGGCTTTTCAAATGCAGCTCTACTGCCAAGGGCCTGGTGCTCCCCTCCCCTCCAATGCATTAACGTGGCTCTCATCCTGGGTCACATTCTTTAACCCATTAAGACCGGGAACGCATCTGTGCCATTTCAGATTTCTTTGGCTATTCAAAAAATAGCAGATCTACAAGCATCTACAATAGCAGATCTACAAGCATGAGTGCCGCGCTACTATTTTAGTAAAATCGTGAACATTTGTGCAAATTTTGGAATATATATATATTTTTAAAGCAATTTTCTTTTACTCAAATCTTTGCTTCTGGGGATTCTACAAATGTCTTCTAAATCCTAACATTTTTTTGAAAAAAACTTATGTTGCTAAAATATCAGTGGTTCTCAAACTCTTTTCATGTCAAGGACCACCCAGAATGATATGTATTTGGCCGCGGACCCCTATCTCAAAATATGTTTTTCCAGGGACCCCCCAGAAGCAAAGAATTGAATTAAAAATGTTTGCTTAAAAAGAAAAGAAAATATTTATATATATATTCAAAGATTTGCACACATTTTCACCATTAAAAAAAATAGCTGATCTACAAGCCGCGCTACGAGCTTGTAGATCTGCTATTTTTGAATAGCGAAAGAAATCTAAAACGACACAGATACTTTCCCGGTCTTAATGGGTTAAATCAAATATATTCTAAACAGCAGATTGTAATTCTCTCCATGTGTAACAGATTCATGTAAATTATTTTTGTTTGTTTGTTTGTTTGTTTGGTTTTGCTTGTGATCAGGTGTAACAATGCTTGTGAGCTTGATGAATGTATGTGTATGTACATTGCATTTCAATGTCAAAGAAAATTTTTGATTTAAAAATTTGAGTCTACATTGCGTTGTTTGCCCCACCAATTTGATTTGCTCAATTGCTCTATTCTCTCTCTCTCTTTGCAATGGCTTTGGTAAGCAATCTACCTGCGCTTCTATGATCCATTATTTGAGCTGTTTTCTTCTTTTTTTTGTACTCCTCCCCGCTCTCCTTTTCCCCCCTTTTATCCGTCTCTCCGCGTGTTCTTCTCTGCCCCCCTACCAAATGTTTCTCCTTACTTTCCTGGCATTTTTGCTCTTTCCTTCCTTCCTTTCCTTTCCGTTCGTTCGTCTGTCCGTCCTCCCTTCTCTTTTCATCTTCGTCCACGCATCGCCTCTCTTCTCTGGCAGACTTGTGCGATTACAAGAACTTTGTGAATAATCGCCACGCTGCCATTCAAGGTGGTGATCTCTCCACAGTGACCAATGCCATGACAGGGATGAGTCCCTCCCCCTCTCTCTCGGCACTGTCCAGCCGGGCCGGCTCCATCAGCAACCTGCACGACCGCATCTTCAGCCCCGCCAGCGAAGAGGCCATCGAGAGGCTCAAGGTAGGCAGGAAGGGAGAACACGGGTTTTGGTTGGAGAGGTGGGTGAAGACGATGGGTAGAGTAGACCAGAGAAGATAGGAGAAGAGAAAAGAGAGCGGGGAAGCATTTTCATTCTTCTTTAACCACATAAACCCTATAGCGTGGTGCGCGTGCTTTCAACTTAAACTGTCTTCACCTCGCCAACAGGAAACAGAGAAAATCATTGCTGAACTCAACGAGACTTGGGAAGAGAAGCTGAGACGTACTGAGTCCATTCGCATGGCAAGGTGGGTCAGAAATGTCAACACGCCACATTCTTTTAGGTGCAGCAAGATCTTCTACCCGAAGCGTTCATTGTTGTAACCACTAGCCAGTGCATTCTTTCAACTATCGGTGATAGTAATTACTATTTTTATTTATTTATTTTATTTAACTAGGTAGGGCTTTCCAAACTAGTTCAGACAGTCAGGACATCTGGGTGTGCACTGCAGGAGTTTACGGAAAAAGTTATCAGAAGTTCTGTATGATGTCAAAATGTAGTTATCATCACCGCCCTTTCCGGAAAAAAAAGTTCAGACGTCGGAAGGAGCATGTATTACGCTAGAGAAGAAATCTACCTTGATGCAAATCCTTCCTACAGTGCTAGCTCTGTATACAGTCTGTAATGCCGCCGACTGTGATAGCTGAGTGGGTAGAGAGGCCGTCTGGGAACCAAAAGATTGCCAGTTCGACCCCCGGCTCACCCAGTCTACTGTATGTGTCAAAGTGTCCCTGAGCAAGACACTTCACCCCTAACAGCTCCCCCTGTATGCTCATCAGCTGGGTGAAGCTGTGAAAGCAATTTCCCCTCCCCTGGGAACCAGACCCCCCCCCCCCCCCCCCCCATTCTAAGTTGTTCCACTGACAGTTGTTGTCTGCTCACTGTAGAGAGGCTCTTCTGGCCGAGATGGGCGTGGCCATGAGAGAAGATGGAGGCACTGTGGGCGTTTTCTCTCCCAAAAAGGTCAGATACATTCGGCACTGTACACCCTGGTAACACCAAAATCACTATATTATACTGTAGATATTGCTGTCTCACACAAAGTAGCAAATTGAAGGTTGCTGTTGTCTGTCTTAGACCCCTCATCTAGTGAATCTAAATGAAGATCCACTGATGTCTGAGTGTCTTCTATACTACATAAAAGAAGGCACCACCAAGTAAGACTATACTCTCACTAGGGCTTGGCATTATATCAGTGCATATATATATAATATATATATATTTCTGCACTGATAATACATACATAATGTGTAAATAGTAAATCATATTTGAATAGTTTGTTTATTAGGCAAATAGTATTTGAAGTTTTATATGAGCATATTTTTTATATCCTTAACCTGATACAGTGGATCATTTATTTCCCCTCAGAGTTGGCCGTGATGATGCTAAGTCAAGACAGGACATTGTCCTAAGTGGCCATTTTATCGAAGATGAACACTGCACCTTCAGCAGCACTATAGGTCCTCAGGGAGAAGGTAAAGGCTATGGGCATGAAAATAAATGTATCTTGTATCTTTGAAAACTAATATTACATTTTTATAAGGTTTAAGTCAAATGTTATATTTTTTTAAAACCTTTTTAAACATTAATTTACCATGCCACTTCTAATGCCACTTCTCCATTTCTCCAACAGGAAATGTTATTCTGGATCCCTGTGAGGGAGCTGAGACTTACGTCAATGGAAAGCGAGTGACTACCGCCACTGTTCTACGCTCTGGTAAATTTTATTAAGAAATAAACAGAGAGAACTAGAAAACAAACCATGTACAATCTCATCCAGGTGTAATCTATTTTTATCTAATCTAATATGGTCTGACGTGCGACTGTCTCCAAAAAACAGATGAAGGTTGATCTTTCCCCCTTCTCCCTATTGCCCTTCCCAGGGAACCGAATTATCATGGGCAAGAGCCACGTGTTCCGCTTTACCGACCCAGAGCAGGCCCGCCTAGAGCGGGAGAGGACACCGTGCGCTGAGACGCCCTTGGAACCGGTGGACTGGGCCTTTGCCCAAAGAGAGCTCCTGGAGAAACAGGGCATCGACATGAAACAGGAGATGGAACAGAGGTACGAGGCCAGATACACAATGAACTGGCAAACACACATTGAATCGATATAGAATAGAACAATGGTTCTCAAACTTTTTAATTTAAAGGATCCCCATAACTCTGAGTGTGTACAGATTTGTACACTCTGAGAGTTACAGACAGACAAGGGTCCATTTGGTACCTAACAGTGATTTACCTGGGAACCCCCTGGAACCCCCTCAAGGACCCATGGGAGTTCCCGGACCCCACTTTTGATAACACTGGTATAGAATAAACAGACAGTAACAGACCATAGATGTGCATAATTGAGCTGCATGGCTATGTTTTAGCCCAAGTGTATTATTTTTTTTCAGAGTGACATACATGCACACTTTATATATAGACAGATAGATAGACAAACAGACAGCCACAGAGAAGACATTATATTGATATGTTATAAACCTGTGTAACAGACAGTAGTTACAGGTTTGTTGATTGATTGATCCTTGTAGTTAATGTCTTAATAGTTAAGCACCAGATTAAAACTCACTGTGGAGGTTATGCAGCTCAACTCATTATCAACCAGAGTCAAATTAATTATTTAAAGTATTTTAAATTAATATTTAATTCCCTGCAGGCTTCAGGAGCTGGAGGATCAGTACCGCAAAGAGAGAGAAGAGGCCAGCAATCTGCTGGAACAACAGAGACTGGTGTGATGACTTTTATTTTGTGCATACAGTATAGTGTCTGTGTGTGTGTGTGTGTGTGTGTGTGTGTGTGTGTGTGTGTGTGTGTGTGTGTGTCCGTGTGTCCGTGCGTGCATGCGTGCGTCTTTGAGTTCATTCAACTGAAGCAAAGACTCAATTTAAGGCATTACTGTTGTTGTATTTGTAGGAGACGGTTACATTATTTTCTACTACAGGACACATGTAACTCCAGAGGTCCTCTGGTGAAACCAAAAACGCTATACTTTATGTAAACAAGCGCAAACCATGACACTGATAGATGCAATATCGTTGACTTGGTTCCCTGTTCTCATCCAGGACTATGAGAGTAAGCTGGAAGCCCTTCAGAAACAAGTGGACTCTCGCTACCTTGAGTCACCTGAGGAAGAGGAGGAGCCTGAGGAGGAAGGTGAGACTGAGCTGACCTGTAGTAGCGCTTTGACCTGTTGAATGTACAAGGCACAGTTATTATATTCAAGAGTTGTTTACAGTATTTGTCTATTGTGAGTTTGTGTTTGTTACAAAACTACTGTGAGTGTGGATGTTGAAGCTTAGAGTACTGCTACAAAGGTCAGTGTTATGACCTCTGTACATGTTTCCTGTACCATAGGTCATCATCTTAACCACTTAAGCCCTATATATACTAACAACGTGTTGCATCGACACGTTCTGAGCTTGTACATCGGCTATTTTAGCTGTTTTCAGAAAGTTTTTAAAACTGTCACCTACATGCCCAAAGTCTGGATGACAGGTTGAAATTGCTTAGCCATTTCACTCACAGATGAATGATCTTAGTTTGTTTTCACTTCCAGTGCCGTGGACCAAGCGTGAGACTGAGCTAGCTCTGTGGGCGTTCAGGAAATGGCGTTTCTACCAGTTCACCTCCCTCAGAGACCTGCTGTGGGGCAACGCAATATTCCTTAAGGAAGCAAATGCTATCAGTGTAGAGCTCAAGAAGAAGGTAAGACTTTGTTTGTTTGGTTTCACTTCATTTTATTTTTTATTGTATGTACAGAATAGTTCTGGGCTGTAAACGATGCTTCTATTTTTATGCTTGCAATATTGGAATATCCAGATATTCTCATTACATCGCTGCTGGCACACTGTAATGTTGTTTTCCATCCAAGATGATTGTGAAATGGCCAGTCAGTGGTCAAGGACTTCACAGCTCTTGCACTGAGTGTCTGAGTTGGCAAAATCTTAATTTGAAATGAAACCAGTCGGTCTAGACATCACATTACTGATGCACAAAGAAACATTATCAAATGTTCTTTCTACTCACTAATTTCCGCTGTGTTGTAATGTTATTTCTGCAGGTCCAGTTCCAGTTTGTTCTGCTAACAGACACCCTGTATTCCCCGCTGCCTCCGGACTTGCTGCCTCCCTGCGTAGCCAAGGAGAGAGAGAGGCGACCATTCCCCAGGACCATAGTCGCTGTAGAGGTTCAGGACCAGAAGAACGGAGCCACTCATTACTGGACTCTGGAGAAACTCAGGTACAAACGAATTGGGAATTAAGAATATTGTGTGTGTGTGTGTGTGTGTGTGTGTGTGTGTGTGTGTGTGTGTGTGTGTGTGTGTGTGTGTGTGTGTGTGTGTGTGTGTGTGTGTGTGTGTGTGTGTGTGTGTGTGTGTGTGTGTGTGTGTGTGTGTGTGTGCGTGAGCGAGCGTGCGTGCGTGTGTGTGTGTATGTGTGTGTGTGTGTGTGTGTGTGTGTTTGTGTGTGTGTGTGTGTGTGTGTGCGCGAGCGTGCGTGCGTGTGTGCGTGCGTGTGTGTGTGTATGTGTGCGTGCGTGTGTGCGTGTGTGGGTGTGTGTTTGTTAGAGCAGAGATATATCTATCATCCAACATAAACACATTAAACCTTGTTCACTGACTCTGCTTTGATTTCCATCCACTGAACACTGCTCTTCATTTCGCCCCCTGCAGGCAGAGGCTGGACCTGATGAGGGAGATGTACGACCGTGCAGCTGAGGTCCCCAGCAGTGCAGTGGAGGACTGTGACCACGCAATGACTGGAGGAGACCCCTTCTATGACCGCTTCCCATGGTTCCGTCTGGTCGGCAGGTCAGTGATTACAAAATGGATATACTAAACAAAGTATTCCAAGAAGTACTTCAAGAAACTTGTCAAATTCATCAAACTACAAATTTAATCTGGTCTAGGGAAATTATTTTGAAGAAAAACTGTAAAAGAAGTTGATCACAGGCTACTTCCACCAAAGATACCATGTTGAATTGAAAAAAAGCAATAAAATGAAAACCAAAGGGTTGGGCTTGAACTGAGAATGCCTAAATCCATGCCTTTAAAATATTAACCAATACAAAAGTTAACCTTTGTCTCTAATTTCTGTTTAACTTTGTCACCCTTGCCTTGCTTTTTAAAGTTTACAATCATGAATAATGAATAATAAAGTTCTTCATCCTTCCTCCAGGGCGTTTGTGTACCTGAGTAACCTGCTGTACCCCGTGCCGCTGGTTCACAGAGTGGCCATCGTCAGTGAGAAGGGAGAGGTTAAGGGCTTCCTCAGAGTGGCTGTACAAGCCATCTCAGGTACAGAACATAACTGACATTTGGGATCGTTGCAAACATGTGAAATAGTAATGTATTCACATACGTTATTAAAACGTTTGGTTTGTAGGTGTCATAAATCCAAATATAGGTCTGTTTTGCTTCAATTTTGACAGTCACCTGGAGAATAAAAATATTTTTGCTGCCTGGGGCTACCTTTTTTTGTATATGTGTGTATCTCTGTTTGGACGTTTAATGTTTAATGTTTGTTAATGTTTAAAGACAGGCACATAAAAGAAACATTGCACTCAACTCCAAAGTCTTAATGTCACAAGTGCAGACTTGAATATATGCAGACACAAACAATAATCTGCATGATTTAATTAAAGTGCACACTTTAAATAATATGATAAATCACCTGAATCACCTAAAGTATTGTTGGCATGTGAAGACAGGCACATCCCACACTGAACAGTTTGGTACCTTTATAATTGCCTTTAAGAATGAGTGGTTATCGTTTGTTCACATGAGTTTGGAAATAGAATGTAACATCTTAGATTTACTTATTTATCTTTCACCTCCTTTCATCTCTTTTGTATTAAGCCTTAAATAAATACCATGTCTCTCTGTCACTCCAGCTGATGAGGAGGCTCCAGACTATGGCTCTGGTGTGAGGCAGTCAGGCACTGCCAAGATCTCCTTTGAAGACCAACAATTTGAAAAGGTACTCACAATTCATCATGTCATGATAATCTGACACAGTTTTCAAGAGGTTTTGTATTGGGACTGAACCTTTGTGTTGACCCCATCCAATATGTTAAGAAGCACAATATTCCTCTGGGATCTGAATAGATGCAGCACTAAACTTATGTGTTTCTCTCTCTAGTTTCAGACGGAATCATGTACTGGAGGTGTTATGTCTCATTCCAATTCGTCCCAGGAGGAATTGCGCATTGTGGAGGGAGAAGGGCAGAACTCTGAGATCGGAGTCTCTGCTGATGAGGTCAACAACAACAACTGTGCAGGTGAGGGAGTCATTTTGAATGTTTTAGTTGCATTCTAGATAGTGGCTAGTATCCCCCGTGTGTGGATACAAATTCTTCTCTGTCTGTACCTGTTGAAGTCCTAGCTCTTTATATATATTTCTCTCTTCCTGTGTCAACATGCAGCCACTCCAGAGGCGCCAAACAGCCCATTGAAGGGTCTGGGTCTGGGTCTGGACCTGCCTCTGGACCTGTCACAGGAGAAGGTTCTATCCCACCTGAGGGTTGGCAGCACATTCACTTTCAGAGTCACCGTCCTGCAGGCCTCTAGCATCTCGGCGGAGTACGCTGACATCTTCTGCCAGTTCAAGTGAGTGAACACTTTTTTTTTACGCCGTGGTTCCTCAGAGGCGAGCCATCTAGAAGAGGGTCTGTGTGTCTGTCTGTCTGTGTGTCTGTCTGTGTGTCCGGAGCTAATCTCACAGACCATTGGACTGATTAGCGCCAAATTTATTGTGCACGCTACCAGTAGGCCACAACACAATTTATTTTCTTTCTACAGTGTTTGAAATATAACGTGGAGCTCCGATCGGCTGAAATAATGCCCAAATTTGTAGTCACAATATATGCCATTGATAGGTCATAGACGACAGATGTTACAGTCTGGCCGCGTGAATTCTGAGATCCACATTGGAGTCACGGACCCCGAGATTCATATGATTTGATTATTTTGTGATTCCTTAATTTCTTTCATTTTTTTATTTTTTACAATCACATACTAGATTAAAACAAAGCACAGAGAGCTAACACTACTATGTAGAGGTAGAAGCATGATGGGCTACAGAAGTCTGAGATGATTAACGTTTGAGTCAAAATTGTCAAGCATACAGCATACAGCCTTCTCTCTACTGATAATATCACTGACATGTTTGGACATGACTGTAATGGCTTTACTTGTCTTAGTTTCATCCACCGCCATGATGAGGCTTTCTCCACGGAACCTTTGAAGAACACTGGCAGAGGTCCACCTCTCGGCTTCTACCACGTACAGAATGTAAGCACAGACAAATGCAGTCAAACATTTACTTTTAGTCCTGTCACCATGCAATCTCTTGTATTATATTACTATGTTTTTACCTAGGCCTATATTGTTATTTTGAGGACTATAGAAGATATGGCTGTGATATATAATAATGTTAATAATCTAATAATTTGGGAAATCATCTGATAATGGTATTTGTTTAAAATATGGTCTATAAACTGGTCCTTAGAGTACAGTTGTTTTCAAAACAACCTTAATATGTTTCAGATCACTGTGGAGGTGACCAAGTCGTTTGTGGAGTATATCAAGACCCAGCCCATTGTCTTTGAGGTGTTTGGCCACTATCAGAAACAGCCTTTCCCACCACTCTGCAAGGACCTTATCAGGTGAGGACCACCCCATCTCCTCTCCAGCATATATAGTAACTGGTTACTCATTATGGCCAAAATAACGTTTATGAATATTTTACAATATATTTGTTTTTGTCCTGTAGTCCGTTGAGGCCTTCCAGGAGACAGTTTCCCAGGGTGATGCCCTTGTCCAAGCCAGGTGAGCCACTGGTTACTTTTCACTCATCTGGAAGTGGATACTGTATATAATATTCTTGTATTAATAATATTGACACATTTTATTCTTAAGTGTGTTTCCAGAAACCCAAAGACACTGTATTATTACTGTATATCATCATGTTCTGTTCTGCTTAACGCAAACTATGTCCTCATTTCTCGTACTGTTCCAGTGCCGGCCACCAAACTGAGCACCCAGACTCGATCCACAGCAGGACCAGGACCGTGTCACTCCAAATACGACCTGATGTCGTTCTTTGAGATCTGTGAGCTGGAGTCCAATGGAGAGTAAGTGGCAACTTTACCTCGGCCTTGTGGTGCAAGCTATACCATACATCATGGGACAGAGTTCACCACACATGGAGGACTATCTTTCTGCTCTAGCAGTGAATATGTGTACAAACCTTTTTCAGCATAACTGAAATGTAGATTACATTTTTTTGTTAAACCTTTATTTAACCAGGTAGACCTCACTGAGATATGGAATCTCTTTTACGAGAGGGATCTGTCCAAGAGGTCAGCACAATAAAACAAGCATATACAGAAAAAAAGAAACAATTAAAAGCAAAGATAGATTATTTAAAAAAACGGGCTGGCACAAATACTGAAACAACAACACTTTCATGTTCCTTTAAAGTCCTTTTTTGAGACAAAAGTATCATACTGTAAGTGATCAGTTCTGATAGTCTTTCTGAAAGGTATTCCATCGAAAGGGCAGCGTATTTGAAAGTGTGGTGGAATCTCTCTAGGAGCAAGGCACCCCAAGCAATGATGACAGACCAGTCTGCATGTTCACTATTTATTCAGCATAAGTATACTTTACAACATTCTAGGTTTAATCTAGCACGAGCAGCAGAAGAAGCAGCTGCTCCCATGACGTTTCTGGGTGCTTTTATACCAGACAGGGTGAAATCTATTCTTACCCTTCCAATCACAAGGTTTTCAATATGAGCAAAGAGCATCCTGCCTCCATCATCAGAATTCATGTTGCAGTCCTAATATGTCCAGTCTGTCCTCTCATCTCTATTTGAATCACAGACCTTTAGACACAAGTGTCATTGGCCAGATATCATCATGTGTCCATCATCATGTTTCATCATTCTTAATACAGCATTTCAAGTGAGACAGTTATGACGCAATCTAGCTACTAGTCTGTAGTCTATTGACCAACAAACATATGTTTATGTGTTTACTCAAATACATACACACAATGTCCAATATGAATCTTGCATATCACCACATAGTATAGAAATTCCCTAACAAAAGCTTTTTTAAGTGGAAGAGGTTATAATGTCCATGGTTTCTGGTAAGATATGTACAAAGACATGATGTTAATATGTTAAGTATTAAGGTTGATAAAGTTTGTCATTTACTTATCTCTAGCTACATCCCAGCTGTGGTGGACCACAGAGGTGGCATGCCCTGCCACGGACTCTTCCTCCTACATCAGGTAATGTCCCACCTCGCCACATTTTTTTTTTACACCATGGTCTTGTCACCTTCTAGAATATCATTAAATACCTATGTAAATGGAGCACGATTATTGTAAAAATATGATGAGGAGACATTGTGGCTAACATAAGCTACTACTTAACAAAAAAACATATTTTTCAACGGAAATATATGTAGCTTTTTGCTTTTGCATTATTATTATTATTTTTTTATTTATTCATTTCCTGCCTTCTCTTCATTCCATAGGGCATTCAGAGGAGGATAACCGTTACCATAGCGCACGAAACAGGAAATGATGTAGAGTGGAAGGAGGTGAAGGAGCTGGTTGTGGGTGAGTACTGGGGAATCTCCTACCGTCTTGCGGGTATTAAGTGGTTAATATTGAAGAGGTACTGTGAATAAAGAAATACACTCGCTTTACAAAGTCTACAGACTCTCTTGTCAAATGTTATTATTTTTTGGTTCTTTTCATCGCGTTGCTTGTTACCGTGTAACATTTCACCTGTTTGACTTCAGGGCGTATACGGAACACTCCGGAGGCTGATGAGACCATCATCGACCCCAACATTCTGTCTCTCAACATTCTGTCTTCAGGATACGTCTGGCCCAAACATGACGACAAGTATGTGCTGTTAACACACAAAATTGTAATAACACTGTAATGTTGTACTTAATACTTTATATACTATATTTTCATTTGCAGGATTACAGTTGCATTTGTTTAAATTGTTTTGTAATTTAACTAGAGATATAGCTGTCAGATCAGTGATAGTCTAACAATAGCATTTTAAACTGTCCACCTACCGTAATTGTCCAAGATTTTAATTGTTAAGTATATCAATGTCATGCCTCATTACAGTTTTTATTTTTGCATTTGAACTAATTGAACTATTAACAGTCAAGAATTTCTAACTGTTGGTGTCTTTATCTTTATCCTTATTCCAATGACAGTGTCTCACTGGGAGTTGATCATAGGTATTCTGATCATTACTTTTCATCTTTTCTTTGTGTTCATGAGCACTTTTACTTACTTACTGTTTATGAATGTGGACAGACTGATCAGATTCCCTTTGAACCTCCCCTCTTAGGACTTTCTACCGCTTTGAGGCAGCATGGGACAGCTCCATGCACAACTCCCTCCTCCTCAACAGAGTCACTCCCTATGGGGAGAAGATCTACATCACCCTCTCTGCTTACCTGGAGGTACAATCATTACAGTTAACTGTTAATTATCTCAGATGCTGATTACACTTCTACTTTGTATTATAACAAGCTTTGTAGTACCATTATCAGATAAGTACCTTTAACCAAGTATGCCCTATTTTATACTTCATCCTTCAATGTGCCATGTGTGGGAAAATAGCCGATCGACAAGCTCACAGCTTGTAGATCGGCTGTTTCTGAAAATGTTTGCCTAAAATTACATTGTTGAAATTGGTTAAAAAAAACCTTACAATGGCTGAGAATAATATATTTTGTTTGAAGAAGAGAGTGACACATCTGGACAGTGTAAACACCTCTGGTGCACATACAATGTTCTTCTCATTTAAACCTCTGTTGCTGTTATTCAGATGGAGAACTGCACACAGCCGACAGTGATCACCAAAGACTTCTGTATGGTGTTCTACTCCCGAGACGCTAAGCTGCCAGCCTCTCGCTCCATCAGGAACCTGTTTAGCACAGGCTGCCTCAGGCCCTCTGAGAGGTAAACATAAGTGTGTGTTAAAGGGGCATTTCACCTATAGAGCACCGAAGTCTGACATCACTGCTGCTAGAGGGCACTATATCCCCCTGGGTTACACATTATTTTCCCCATAGAAATTCCCCATAGAGAAATCTTAGATTGCGTCATATACGAACTGAGTTCCAAAAATAAACAAATCACTCGGCGATTCAACTGGCATCAACTGGCTTTGAAAAACTACACAGTTATCCAAAGAGTAATAAAATAAAAACAAATTCTCCAAACACAGACGTTATCAAATGTAACCTAATATCATATACGACACAGAGTCACATACCTGACAGAATCGCTGGGGTGATTTGTTTATTTTTCTTCTTATATGACGCAATCTAAGATTCCTCTATGGGGAATTTCTATGGGGAAAACAATCCTTGACGTCAGGACTTCGGTACTCTATACTGTAATGTGTATTGATTTTTCTTTCCAGCCTTCCATGTAATTTATCAGCAGGAATTTGCCAAATATTCTTTCTAGATTTTCTGTTTGGATTTAAATGTGCACAAAAGCTTGTTTACTGTAATAAATATAGAGAATAACAGAGTAATCTGTATTTTGCAAACTATATACCTCTATCCGGCTATAGTACATGCAAATGTTTCATTATTTTTATTTCATTGAGCTGTGACTGTCACTACATGGAATTAGTGTCACTCTGGGCGGATACATTCTCAATATTTCTCAAACCATTTCCATGAAATGTACTGCTTGTAAATGTTACTTTACAAATTAAACTTACTAAAGCAGAAAGTAACTTTTTGTCTCTCTTGCTCTCTCAGTAACCGTGTCACGGGAGTGTACGAAGTCAGTCTCTGCCATGTGGCAGACAATGGGAGCCCAGGTAAGAACATTTTTAAATTTGAACGACCAAATTTTCAACAGAATATGATTTTTGCTGTACCTCTATGGCTACAGTACTCAGTAAAATGTGTGTTAATTTATCTCAGAGTTGAATGAACACTTGTTTACTCGTTTATGGATTTGACATTTACTATTGCATCCTCTCATCCTCTCAGGTATGCAGCGGCGTCGCAGACGCGTCCTGGACACCTCAGTGGCGTACGTCCGAGGAGAGGAGAACTTGGCTGGATGGAGGCCTCGCAGCGACAGTCTCATCCTGGACCACCAATGGGAGCTGGAGAAACTCAGCCTGCTGCAGGAGGTGAGCTCTCTGATTGGTTAAACTGAAGTAAACTGAGTTCCTCGGGGGGGGGGGGGGGTGCTCTAAAACAGTGGTTCTCAATGTGTGGTCCGGGGACCCCACCTGGTCCCCAAGGGGGTTCTGGGGGGCCCCTAGCTAAATGATTGATAGTTAGGAACCAAATTAACCCTTAAAGGCTTGTAACAAACACAATGCAGTTGTACACTCTCAGAGTTAAATAAACATTGATGGTTTTGCAGTGTTGATTGTGGTCCCAGATATAAAAATCCTATCAAATGGGGGTCTGTGGCCTAATGCATATCAAACTGGGGGTCCTTGAAATTAAAAAGTTTGAGAATCATTGGTCTAAACAATTCTCACTCTTCTGTGTGTGTGTGTGTGTGTGTGTGTGTGTGTGTGTGTGTGTGTGTGTGTGTGTGTGTGTGTGTGTGTGTGTGTGTGTGTGTGTGCGCACGCACACACGCGCACGTGCGTCCTCAGGTGGAGAAGACCAGGCATTACTTGCTGCTGAGAGAGAAGCTGGAGGCGACCCTGCAGGCGGGGCAGGATGCTCTCTATAAGAGCACTGACATCAGTGAGTTTGCCAGGAGCCCTGTCCTCAGCCACAGCCCCGGAGGCAGCCCCGCCCTCGACAGCCCCAACCAGAGGCAGAGGGAGCTGGCTGCCAAGGTGACTACTGCTCAACGCTGGGCCTCTTCATTTACTGCATTCTGTTTTCTATTTTTCTGTTTTGTTTTATCAGCCAGTGCACAGTAAAATCTAAATTAATTTCACTCTCAGAGACCGTACCAATGTTGATACGCGTCCTTGTTTATTCACAGTTTTGACTATATTGTTCATTTATGTAGAATATTTTCCCATTCATTTTCTCCAAAGTCATTCAAATGTTACCGAACTTCCCTAAATAGTTGAGTCAATGTTGGCTCAACATCATTGCGTGGTTAAGAAGTCAAGGACATTTGAATTTAGTTCGTAAATCTACCTTTTTTCCATGAACTATTTTCAACTACAGTAGACTTTACAAATCAATCTGTACCCAAAATAACAACGACACAATGATAACATCACTTTGACAACAACGAAAAATCGGTACGATGATATTTAGTGTATTGCGTATCTCCATACATTTAAGTCTCTGTAGGTTTTCAAACAGAATTGAATCCGATGCTGTCCTCAGAAATCAACCTTTCAAAAATGGTCAGCATTAATAAGTCAAGTATTCCATGAGTCACTGTCCATGGGCTAAACATGACAGACCGGTACAGTATGCTAGTAACTAACTAGTTACTAGTTACTAGTTACTAGCTAGTTACTAGTTACTTTGTTGATTTTGATTATTATTACAAAACACACATTAACCACTTCAGCCCTCTATACATTTTGGCCTTTTGAAAATAGCCGATATACAAGCTCACAATGCGTCGCGACACATTGTGAGCTTGTAGATCTGCTATTTTCAAAATATTTGTATACATTTGAAAACTTGTGAAATGGGACCTTCTGCATAATGAGTTATTTTACTTTTGGTACTTTTAAGTACATTTTGATGCCAATACTTTTGTACTTTTACTGAAGTAAATGTTTTGTTCTGGGCTTTTACTTGTAACAGAGTATTTATACATTGCAGTATTGATACTTTTACTTAAGTAAAAGTACTCAAAATGTGAGTACTTTTTCCACCTCTGAAATGTTTTACATTCTCAGAGTAAAATGATTGTGTGTGTGTGTGTGTGTGTGTGTGTGTGTGTGTGTGTGTGTGTGTGTGTGTGTGTGTGTGTGTGTGTGTGTGCGTGTCCTCCTGCTGCAGTGTCTCCGCCTGCTGATGCACACGTTCAACAGGGAGTACAGCCAGGTGAGCAGCAGTGCCAGTGAGAGCAAGGTGAGCCCCAGCTTAGGTCCTCTAACCCCCCCGCCCCGCCCCGTCCCGCCCCGCCCTGCCCTGCCCCGCCCAGACTAGATCAGTGCTTCTCAAACTGTTTAATTTCAAGGACTCCCAGGGACTCTTGCCTTACCCTTTATCCCTAAACATTTTCGCCATTTTCCATTATAAAGTAGTTAAAATAGCCGATCTATAAGCTCACAATGTGTTGATGTAGATCAGCTGGTTGAAATATTTTTAAATGTTTTTCAAAATAGCAAAATATGGCTAATACGTTTAGGGATAATGGGTAAGGTGGCGCGCAAGGGAGGGCCCCCAGTATGGTGTGCATTCACACACCCCAATAGTTACAGACCTGTAAGGTTCCTATCAACAATTTAGCTGGGGACCCCATGGAACCCCCCTCGAGGATGCCTGAGGGTCCCCGAACCGCACTTTGAGAACCACTGCACTAGATAACACCTCCCGCTGTCCTAGTCTCAGACCCACTCTCTCCCATCCACACAGTCAAATCTGGAGTGTTAATTTAACCCCCAAATTGTAAAACTGGACCTGTAAGGGTGAATTAGCTCTCCAGATTTTACAGTGAAGCTCCTCGAAACCTTTCCACTTCCTGTTTCTTGACATTATCCTGTTTTGTTATCATTGATTCATTAGTATCTGTATCTATTCCCTCCCTTTTCATCCACTCTATTTCCATCATGTTCTCTTGTATGAGAGTATAACCCTATCATCCGTCTATCCTAATATCTGTTTACTAGACCTACGTAAATAATAATGATAATGCCTTTTATTTGTATTGCACTTTTCCTTCACAAGGAATCTCAGAGTGCGAGTTAAAAACACAATAATCAAACAAGACATGACTGAGAATTAACTTTAATTAATTTTAGATCTCTCCAAACAAATAATGTAACTGTATTTTAGAGGAAACTCACATTTGTTCATCCTACCACTTTATTTTGTCTTTAAAAAATAATCTTGTTCCGCCCCAACATGTTTCCTTTCACCCTGTTCTATAACTCAATTATTCGATGCCTTCCCCACTCTCCCCTTGTTAGAAAAAGGCAGGCTTGTGTGTTCCTAATGTTAACTCCTGCATGTCTGTTAACGTGTTAACCAGCAAGGGGCTCTTTGAAAGGCTCATACTGGTATGAGGATGGTCTTCAGTACATGCCCAGCCTATTACAAATTGTCTGATTAAAGCATTTTCTCAAAGCATGTGTATGTTTGTATGTGTTTACTGTAATTGTTCTTGTGTATGTTCTGTCTGTATTTCTCTCTGTCTTGTCTTGTGTTTGTCTTCCTGCACATTTTTGTGTGCACTCGTGTGTGTGTGTGTGTGTGTGTGTGTGTGTGTGTGTGTGTGTGTGTGTGTGTGTGTGTGTGTGTGTGTTTCAGCTATCTGAAATGTCTGCATCGTTGATGTCATCCTCTTCTGGACTGAGCACGCTCACTCCATCATCAACCTGCCCCTCATTGGTGGAGGGACACTATGACATTAGGTATGATGACAGCTTATAGACATAATCACAATAACGAGCTTTTTAATCTCTAATTAACCACATGAACCCTAACGTACCTATTCTGGGTCTGTCATAGCAGGAGAACCTTCACCAAAATTGGGTGAACATTAGCAGATCTACATGCTCACAGCACGTCGCAGTGCAACTTATTGTGAGCTTGTAGATCGGCTATTTTCGGCAAAGATGTTTAATGTAGAGGTGAAAAAAAGGATGCCTGGGGCTCACCTTGCTCTCACTGGCACTGCTGCTCACCTGTTATGAGATAGACCTGTGATTTAATTGACAATGTTATTACATTATGTTTACCCGTATCCAACATGTAAACATTTTACAGTAATTACGGTATGTAAAATGACGTGCAAATGCATTTTGGACACTTATATGCCACAATCCTGCATGTTTTTTGTTTTTGTTTTAAATCATATTTTGCAATTATTTTTGTCTTCTGTAGACACACTGAGCCAAATTCAGGGGCTTCCACACCAGATCTGGACCCCTACAGCCCAGTGGACAGGAAGAAGGCCTTCAGAGGATGTACCTTTGTTCCAGACATCCAGGAGATTCGTGTCAGGTTAGAGACTTAAACATCGTTTTTTTTATTAATCAGGTAAACATTTTGATCTGATCAAATCTAAATGGTACATCTTTGTGATGTGTGTTGTGATATTTGTCTTAGGAGTTTCTGTAAAATCTTTTCCTTGAATATTTGGGACTATTTAAGACACATAGTACACATTAGGTGAATGGTTCCAACTAATATTTGGAGCCTTTGAGATATGTGGAAACAAAAAGATCTCATTACATCCAAGCACCAAGGTCTCTCTGAGGGGCATTTATACCAGTTTTACATTCAAAGCCCTCTATGCTGAGCAGCTGCTGGACAATGTATCCGCTGACCAAATGTTCCCCTGTCAAATGCTCCCTTTTCTGACATGCAGCCCCATTGTGTCGAAGAAGGGTTATCTGCACTTCCTAGAGCCCCACACCAGCGGTTGGGTGAAGCGTTATGTGGTGGTGCGCCGGCCATACGTCTACCTGTACCGCAGTGAGAGGGACACTGTGGAGAGAGCTGTCATCAACCTGTCATCTGCACAGGTGGAATATAGCGAGGATAAACAGACCTTACTCCGGGTAAGGCTTACTTTTTTTTTTTTTTAACTAAATTTTTATTGGAACAAAGATTTTCAAAAGACAGATACACATACTTGAAATACAAAACAAAAGGACAGTACAAAAACACAAGAAATAAAATAAAGATAATAAAATGAAAAAAATAAATAAAATAAAAATAAAAATACACGGAAAGGCTGCATTCTACAATTGTTAGTTATTTTTCTGTTACATATTGGTTATACAATGTCCATGGGCTGAAAAAGTGAAGACCACTTTTCCCAGTTTTTGTGTGCTTTGTCCTCTTGTAGTCTAAGTATGAATGTTAGTTTTTCCATAGAATATATTTCCCTTATTATGTCCATCCAATTGTCTTTGGTTGGGGGATCCTGTTGATACCAACGACGCGTGATCGCTTTCTTGCTTGCTGCTAGAAAGATTTTGATTAGATATTTGTCCTGTGTCAAGAAATCTTCAGGAATATTTCCCAACAACATCAAGGTACAGGTCTGAGGTATCTCAAAACCAAGAACAGTCTCTATGGTGGCGTGAATATCTCGCCAATATTTTTGAATTTTGTGAGCGTGACCCGCTTCCATGTGGCCACACTGTCTCCAGCATGGTTGATCTGTTTTCAGTTGTTTTGATTTAATTTGAGGTGTTATAAAAAAACGGGTTAAATTCTTCCAGCAGAACTCTGAGGATACTGAGGAGATGAGATGACATGAGATGACATGAGTTTATATCACTTGACAGGACAGGACAGGACAGGACACGACAGGACACGACACGACACGACACGACACGACACGATACGACACGACACGACACGACACGACACGGCACGGCACGACACGACACGACACGACACGACACGACACGACACGACATATAGATTTATGTTGTTATTATTATCATCATTATCGTCATTATTATTATTATTATTATTGATATGAGATCAAATTAAATGACATGGGATAAATCTCATTCATCCTTGAGGTTAAATTAAAACACAATACTCAAATCTCACACATCGATCATATCTGAGATGTCACTACTGTGGATACACTGATTTGGACCAAACAAAGTGACTTGTCAATGCCCCCTGTGTCTCCAGACTCCCAACACGTTTGCAGTGTGCACAGAGCACCGTGGGATATTGCTCCAGGCCATCAACGACAAAGAGATGCATGATTGGCTGTATGCTTTTAACCCTCTGCTGGCTGGCACCATCAGGTGAGTGGTAGAGGCGCTCTACTCTTTGACACTCTTCCTTTGATGACAAGTATCTCACAACTTCTGCTGGGTTGCTGACGTGTCCAATAACAGACATTCTCCAGGTTTTCGAGATCTTATTTGTGTACATTTAAAAAGACGGTGTCTTTATTGCAGTGGAGTTGCTATTTAGTAAACAAGACATTTGTATTTGTTAAGACATTTGTTCCTTCAGACTCTAATGGCACTTTTCGACTATTGAATGGTAACCCAGAAGCTTCCATAACCTGAAACTTTCCAGAACCTGTGATAGCCAGAACCACCGTCATAAAAAAAAGAGATCTTCTGTTTTCGCTATTTTAGAAGTTGGTTCCCTGAACTTGAACGGTTAGTACTACCTCCTGAGCAGGGTCCAAATTAGGTTCTGAGAACCGTATCTGAAACCGAGCCATAGCGTATGGAAACAAATCCAGAACCTGTGACATATATTTCGCCGGTCACGGCACAACATCACTTAGTTCATGTAGTCGAAAAGAGATCATTTGTTCCTGTCTTCTTTTTTTCCCATCCCGGCTCTCCTCTCTTTGTAGGTCAAAACTGTCCAGGAGAAAGTCGGCCCAGTCGGCCCAGAGGATGTGAGAATTGAAGCTGCCTGGTGGAAACAAGCTTAATCTAAATCTATGCTCAGCCCACCCTCCCGCTCTAATGTACATAAACCATATAAACCAACCTTATACATAGTCCATATAAAACAAACTCCTGTACAATGACCCTCTCCTGTCCTACACAACGGTACATTGCTCACCCCGAGAACTCCCTGACCATCTTCCCTCATTTTTGCAGTCTCTTTCAATAGATCCCCGCTCCCCAAAAACCCTGCATGGTGTTTGTCCTCCTGATGCATAGAAGAACCAGACCAGACTAACGAAATGACCCATAGTCCTATTTAGGAGCTTATCTCTACAGGGCATTGCGACTAGTACACTAGGACACTCTCATTACCTAGGCAAACAGGTGTCTATAGAAAGATAGAAGAGATAGGCAGATGTTTACGTTGTTTTACTTATCTAAATAACGGTGTCATGCTCAATCCCTCTGTCATGCATCTTTGTACACCCTATACATCACCCCAGTCTTCAACCTTGCGTTGTATTTCTCCTTAAACACAGTCAAATGAGGGCTGAACATAATAGTGAGACAGTAATATCTGTTTTGTGGTCTTTGTCATGCCAGTTGTTTCTCTGTGTCGGTGTGTATGTTGAGTGCAGGGACATTGGCACTTCTTACATCAGGCTCATTCTTCTACTGTAAGCAGCATTTACATTACCTCAGTATGGAATGGCTGGGTGTTCTACGCCGTAAAGTAGTACCGCACGTCACTGTTCTAGTAACAGAGGCTTCACATAAGCATACAGAGGAACAGGTTATTGCTGAAAGCTATGGCCAGTAAGGGAATAAGAGGGAATTGATTCCACAAAAGGGGAAGATTTTCAATTGCAATGTGTATATTTTCTTTTCTTTTAGTCTGTTTTTAAGTGAGTAAACTAAAGCAAATTTCCCCACTGCCCGTGAAGCTGCCCTTCGCTTGTTGTTGAGCGGTTGTGTAATAATTTTATGTACAGTTTTTATTTATTGCTCCTAATTGACATTTTCTGTACTGTATTTCGTTCATGATGGGACAACTGACCACCATTTTTTGCATTGCACTTTAAAATCTTGAGTTAATGTTTCGTATCATTTGCTCTGTTGTTTTAACCAAAGCATCTTGTCTGAAACGCTCCAAAACGTTCCACTCGGACGATGTTCCCATAGTTGTTTTTTGTTTCTTTTTTTTTCTCTTTTTTTAACAGATTTTTATTGACAGATTTTCTTACGAAGTTATGCTCACCCGTGGCAACTTCAAATCTGTTCTATATTTTAAATAAGACTATTATAGACAGTTAGATTTATTTTGAGATATCATTTGTTTTATGCTATCCTAGCCACTAGAGTACTGTACAATGCCAGGTTTGATGTTGAATGGCCCTTTGCTCTTTTAACAGCTAAATGAAACGGGAAGTAGCGAAGTAGCTGAGATCTTGTATTTTATTGTGACGTTCGGTATGTGGACCAAGGACCGACACAGTAAAATCCTCAGTTTTAATTTACCCCTTTTACGGGTCCATTTGGTTACATTTACACTCTCAGAGTTAAATTAACAGTGAGGATTTTGCTGTGTGAACCCTGATGATACCAGAAGTTCAGAACAGTTAGGTTATTATGTTTGTGTACAAGTGCATTATCCATGCACCAGGTAGTGCCTCCCATTGTTTACCTCTTGTTCTTTCGTTTTCATCCTTTCTTGTCCCTCCTGCACCTCATATCATTCTGTTCATTGATAAGCCCAACACTTAACATTAACAGTGTATTCTGAGCAAGCTTTTATCTACTGTCTGTTAGATATTATGGATCTTTTTCTATTGTTGATCTAAGGCAGTGACTGAATATAATGTCATATAGAACATACAGTAGCAGTAGCCCAGTAACAATACATACAGTACATAGCACTGTATATCTTCAAAGTCATTTACTGTAAATGTTGCATTTAAAAAACCTGCTGAGCTTTTGTACTGTATCTAAATATTTTACAGCCTGGTGCTTGTATCAGAAACCAATACAGTATGATTATCTTGATGTTATTACACTTTTTACATCCAGGGATTAGTTCCTAGTTGCTTTCATGTGTCTCTGGTCCTACATCATACTAAGGTGACCCCAAATGTCTGTTTGCAAAATGGACATCAGAAATCTCCAGGTGATTTAAATTGATAAATGTGTAACCTGTCAAAGCTAGAATGATCTTGAGACCATTTAAATGCATCCTGTCATTTAAATGATGCTGTTGTGTCAGTGTATAATCTTGTCATTACTCTATATTGTCTTATAACACTCCATTTTGAGTCTGAACCAAAGCCATGGTCTGCCAGCCATTTGGTCTTTGTTTTGCTGTTTTCTGACTTAACTAAAGGACAAAACGTATTAAGTACCCTGTATGCCTCAGGCCAGCCAACCTGTTGTGCATCACCACTTAATACTCAGAAAATACAAGCAAGATCTGACTCACATGATGTTACAGGACGAGATAAACAGACTAATTCAAACCATCTTGTATTGTAGTGCTGTATAACTTCTTTTAGTTCACAATTGCACCACCTTGTGGATTACTTTTTCTTGGCAGCAAATTGGTGTATTAAGTGTGATTTTCATGGAAGGCCTAAATCAATTTACTTTACCTTCTGAA
>NC_139942.1:26845242-26935242 GCF_963454915.1 Gymnoscopelus microlampas | reverse complement strand
CAACGTGGGCACCATTAGGTCATGATCATGATACTTGATGATACATGATGATTAATAATTGATTTAATTGTGTTTTTGGCATTGAACATAAACATAAATAAAAATGATTTCTGTTAGCCCTATTGGGCTTAATAAACAGAAATTGCACAGATATGACAAATAACTTAAATATACAAAGAAATGACTGGCAATAAAATATACTGAGAATAACATGTCTCAAATATACTGCCAAAATAGGCCATATTTAATAATTTTATATTCAACATCCTTCCATCCATCCATCTTCCAAGGCTTATCCGGAGTCAGGTCGCGGGGGCAACAGTTTCAGCAGAGAGCTCTAGACTTCCCTTTCCTGAGCAACATTAGCCACTTCCTCTTTGGGGGATCTGAGGCGTTCCCAGGCCAGTGTGGAGACCCCCATATAGTCCTTGGTCTGCCACGGGGTCTCCTCCCAGTGGGACGTGCATATTCAACATACTAATTTGTTTAAAAATACCAGAAATAGATGATCGACAAGATCGTCCATTTACACTATATTTGAAAATCTTTGAAAAAATAAAATATGTATGTATTTTTCAACACAAAATGCAAAATAATTTAGATGATCTGAAATTATTGGGATAAGGCGATTATGTAATATTTGTGAGTAGGCACCATGTGATTATTATCAGTTGATGTACAGTATGTGTTTACAGTGGTAACGTCATTCACCCATCTGAAGCCTCCAGAGAGGGACCACAACAACCTGTTGGCTCAGATGAAGATGAAGTCCCTGAGACATGCCGGTATCACTGCTGTGTTTACTGGACAATCGGTGAGCTATACAGTAGCTACACTGGGTACAGTATATACTGTACTGGGTATATAGTACTCCCCTTTGGCTGAGTGTTAAATGCCTTGTTGTTGATTTCCCATTTGGGAGACCAGGTTTGAATCCAGATGGTTAGATAAAGAACAAAAATCTTAGAGTCGAGTTTTGCTTTTGCAGTTATTAAATTATATAGCTGCCCCGGCAGCACTATTCCTATACGGTAGGCTATACGTGGCTAAGTGGTTGTTGCATGGAACATGTGGAGCACATATGGATGTTGATGTGTTCACATCAATGCTGATTATTTTTTACAACATAGTGTAAGATCAGTTTTTAATAGCTTTTCCTGTGACTATTGGACCTTCAATGAATCCAAGTACAGTTGGACTTTCAGTTGACTGTGAAAATCCTCTGTCCATGCCTTCACCAGAGACCGGAGGATGAGGAGGAGCTTGAGGAGGTACCTATCGTGGACATAATCATGGCTGACATTGATTCACTGGTGCCCACGCACGATGAGAATGGCCGGCCAATAGCTGAGTGGAAGAGGCAGGTGATGGTTCGACAACTCCAGGTCAGACTACATGATGAAGAGGAGCAGAGGAGACAGGTACTGGCTGCAAGTGTGTGTAATGTTTACTGTATACATGAGTGTCTGTGTGTGCATAACCATAATGAAGGGGACGAAAGGTAGAGAAGAATCTCACTCTGGAAAATCTCTGTAATGCTTAATTTATACTTTGTCATACAGCGGTGTCAATGCCGAAGATAGCAGATCTACAAGCTCACAAATGTGTCACAATGCCATTTGTTGTGAGCTTGTTGTGAGCTTTGGTTATTTTCAGCATGTGACATGGCATGCAACAACGATAGATCAGGCTTAAGTTTTGCACAATGCTGCATTCATTTGTTCACTTTACACATGTGTTGATTTTAAATGTGCTCATATATTTGAAGAATATACCAATTAAATGTTATTTTAAATCTAATGTTTTACAATGACACAATAATATCTTGTATAGTATTTTACAACAATCTTGAAGAGATTCCTCAGCATCATGTGTGGGTTTAGCACTAACTTCATTGCTCACCCCACCCCCCACCAGGACATGGCCAATTGCAACATACCGGTGGACGGCTGGAAGTACTCGCAGGTCCACAACGCTGTCCTGGGGCCGTTTGGAGAGCTGCTGACTGAGGACGACCTGAGGTACCTCCACCAACAGATGGAGAACGTGTCCCTCCAGAAGCGCTGCCAGGCCTATGAGCTGGAGCTGACCAGACTGACAGAAGAGCTGAGGGCCATTCTGCCTGATCCTATTGTCAACATTTCCCTCAACAGGGACATCTTACAGCAGATGGACATGGAGGGACGGCTGCCCCTGCCGGTCTGGTGCAGCCGCGTCTCGGAGATCGTCAGGAACATGTCACTGTTGCTGAACAATCTCACCGGCAGCGACGGGTTGGGGCAGAGGAACACGGTGGACGGGTTGATGGAGGGGGTGAGGGAGCTGCAGGGCGTGAGGGATGGTTTGGGACGTAACCATCCGGGGCAGGTCAAGTGGCAGGACCAGGAACTAGGCTCAGGGGCCCAGGAGGGAACATCTGCAGCATCCGCAGGCTGCAGGATACCCCATATTGGGATGGCATCAGCCTTTAGCCACCGGCTTGAGAGCAACAGCTACAGCAGGATTCAGAGGGAGAGGGTGCAGCATGAGATTCAACAGTCTGGAGTGTCTGTTAAAAACCTCAGGTCTAACTTTGAGGGACAGATTGGGGCCATTTATCCATTCGCCGGTTTTGTGAACAACTCTCACAAACAATACACTAGTGGGGGCCAGGGGATGAAGACTGGGATAGTGGTTGGAGTTCCTGAAATAAACAACCAAACTGCTTGTACAGATGTGGGCTGCAAACTGAACAACCACGATGAACCTAAACCAGTTATGCCTGTGATGGAGACCACCAGCTTGAGGAAAGAACGTATAGTGGTGTTGTTCCTCAGCCACTGGAAGAAGTCTGCCTATGCTATTACAATGAGAGCAGCCAGGCTTAAACAGGGACATGAGGCCACATCAGGGAAAACCGATGTTGTTACAGCGACATCACTACAGCCTCAGCAGAGAGACGCCTCCATGTTTGATTTCTGCCGCCGAAGAACTGCCGTTGATAAGATGCTCCACTCCTGGAGGAATGTGAAATGGGGCCAGAGAGACACGCCTACTGTCTGTTGCTCCACCCATTCCCCCTCACAAGCCGCATCCCCTCGGCTAACCTACTCCCCTGAGCAGTTTCTGCCGGAGGAGGATGGGGTTGCGGCAAGCCATGACACCTTGACCCTTGACCTCTTCATGCTGGGGTACTTCCGCATCCTGGAGCAGGACCTGTCACCTGAGGAGAGGAAGATGAGGCACCTCCTGTGCTTTGAGGTCTTCGACCACGTGGGCAGTTTCCCCTGGAAGACCGTCTTGGATTTCCACAAGGCTGTCATCCAAGAAATCCAGGCTGGGAAGCGGCAGTGGAGTGACGGCTTTGAGGACATCAAAGTATGCTTCTTTGGGAATTCCAGCAAGGCCTCCGTGTCCAGGAGGTACCACGAAGGTGGAGCCAGAGAAACCCCATGCCCGCCATCATTATCTGCGTCATTATCCCCTGATACCAGACAGGTACCTATGGTCATAGTTCAAACTGCTTCTCCAGAGGACTGTGGGAGTGGCACAGACTTCTCCTCTTTTAGCAACGATGAGATCTGTCAATACATTGATCGAAGCTTTGCTTTCTGGAAGGAGAAGGAGGCAGAGATGTTTGATTTTGAGCATTAGTCTGTTGTATAAATGTGTGTTTTGTTTTCTTTTGTTTTGTTTGAATCTTTTTGCATCGAACTGACAAATTGATCGGAGGTGGGTTGTGATTATTTGTGCTTGTAGCGAAACTGTTTGAGAAGAGATGATTCCAAATAAATTCATGACAGCAAATTATATAAAACATAACATTAACCTTATTCCATGTTTAGATGCAGGCTTGTGTGGTATAAAGAGAGAACTCTCATAATCTCTCCCCTAATGGCTAGTGTCAAAGAGGATATGACCACCATACACAAGCACCACTTGCTTTTACATTATGCTTAGGTCCTCGGGGTAATGAGACAACACTAAAAACTAAATAGTAATCTCAAATTGTGCAGTGTGCACCTCGTTGCAGCCAACTAGTTGTTACATGTATGGCTGAGTATGGAAACAAACACACAGGGTTAATTCTATTGCTTGGCTTATTTTGTTGTAGTAAAGTCTAAAATACAGAGTAGCCAAACATGGTGGAAGGGCTACTGCAGCAAGAACTCGTAGTCTTCTTAACATCAAGGTGTGCTTATTCATGTAGGTAAAATATTGTAATGAAAACATTTGATGGAGCATGACAAGGAACTGGAACTCCACCAAACCAACAGCTCGAGCTGTTGGTTTGGTGCAAGTCCGGTAGAATACCTACCTTATAAAACCTGTGATATGCATTTGAAGAGATCTACAATCTATGACAGAATTGACCCATATGACTCAGACTCAATACCAAACACATGTCATGCTCAGTTAGTGTTGATGCAGTCATGCAGATTTTATATACAGTATTTGAAACAAGATTTTTTTTTACAGGTTTGCAATTTGCAGTGCTACAAAGTTTACAAATAAATATATAGAATAGCACATACGTAGTGTAGCACTACCCCTTTCAGAGAAGGGCATAAAAAGGGTGAGCAGGTTTGCTGCCTTCGTTTTGGCCCAAAGCCTGCATTTGAGTGTTTGGGGAAAGACTTGGAGGCTTGGGGTTATTGGGCCTATAATACTGGATAAGTTAACTTGTGAACCAAATGCTTTTGTAATTCATTTTGGCAATATGGTGACTTGTTTTAACAAGTGGTATTCTATATCCCCTTTACAGAGTTTGGCAAGTGTGGCAGTTTATGAGGGGGAGCTGGGATACTGCCGGGATCAGTAAAGGGTAGGGGGATGGGTTTTCAAGAGGGTTTATAATATGTTTGTTAAGCCTGCTTAGGATAATGTATTTTCTGTATTTCCAGAGCCTCCAGGTCCGTCTAATGGCTCCATAGAATCCTGTGGGCAGTTATTGGTGGGAGACTTAAGGATAGCCTATATATGTTGACTGGGTATGTTGTGTTATTCTGTTTTGTTTGTTTTGTATTTTTTATATTTTTATTATATTTTGTAATGTCTGAGATGAGTCAGTGTTGAAGGGTAACCATATGTTTTATATGTGGTGTATTGTAGGAAGGAGGACAACCAGCCTTTTTTGCTGTTTTTCTCTCCTGTGTCATATTTCATATTCCATATTTTATATTAGATACTGGGTTGTGTCAATTATTGTATGTCGGGTTAAGGTGTATTATACTGGGCCATTATTAATTGATTTAGCATGGTTTGGATTTTGTGTTTGCTGTGTTTACTTATTTACTTTGATTTTGGTTTTGTGTATTGGTATTGTTTTCCTTATTTGTTTGCTGTGTAGGTTTATGTTAGAGGCCCCTTTAATAGGCCCTGAAGCCTTCGCCCCTCTATCGCCTAGTTGCCCAGCTTTTAGTCAATCATACAAATAACCCCCCTTCTCCGTTCTCACCCAAAGTGCCCACTTTTCCTGGTACCCACTCTACTCTAATGCCCAGTCTTCCCCCCAAAAATGGTGCCCAGATTTCCCTAGTGCCCACCTTTCCTGTATTCCTGTCAATCACAGGGCCCTGAGTGCAGATGCTGATTGTCTCTTCCACGTTTTGGTTTCTGCAAAACGGCCACCCAGTTCTTGGGGCCAGACCGGTCTGCAGAGAACTCATGATAATGTGAATTCACGCGACCGGGATGATTTACCAGGCTACTGCTTTTGTGGTTTTAATGGAAAATTGTTGAATAAACTTGACACTATTGATGCATCGGCCTCCGGTTATGGTCATTCTGATCCCGTACCTAATTGGGGATCCTTACCTTGTTCAGTTACATTGTCTAGTACAGTATACAGTATATATGGTTAATGGTTTTGTAGGATCCCTCACTACTATATGTGACATGATGTGAGGGTGGCGTAGTCACTTCCTCAGCTGTGCCACACTAGCTTTACAGTGTTTCACAGTGTTTGAACAGCAGCAGCGTACAGAAGTGAACTGGTATATCAGGAACAACGATCAACAAAGACAGATAAGTGTGTTATCTGTCTCACTTTGTGTAATTGTGTTCTCTCCCCTTCATCATTGAACTGACCCATTTATTCCATATATTTGTCTCTCTTCTATATTTGACTCTCTCCCACATGTATTCACATCCATCCTGCTCTCTCTCTTTCTCTCTGTTCTCTGTACATCGCTTCCTCCTCCTCCAGTGTTTTGTGCTGTGTCATGGTATGCTCATGTTCGCCCAGCTGCTCCAAGTTCATTACCTAGTCAGCTGCATCACGACCATGGAGCGACACTTCGGCTTCGACAGCACGACCATGGGCATCATCAGATCCCTACCCGAGGTTTTGTACAGCACCACCCAATGGTCACTGCCCAAAATAACTACACTGCAAGACACAGTGAAAGATTGAGAAAAGAGTCAATCATTGATATTTAGCACCCCACCTCTTAAGTTGCTTCAACTTTTTCTCCCTCATGAAAATAAAATGACTATTCCCTTTAACACACCCAACTTGAAGTCATTTTACTTTAAGTAAAGTCGTAAACCAAAAACATTTATAATTTACTCATTTAAAAAAAAAAAGTTTTATAAACCTAGACATAAGTAGCTATGTATAATATAAATCATCATATACATATTAGGATCTCAGGGAGGGACCCCAGTCTTCTATTAGCTTTACTAGTCAATTTAAACATAACACCATTTAAGCCGTCAGAAACCGAGGGAAATTAATTGTTGTTCAGAATATTGTCTTTGTAGGCTATGCTGAAGCATAATGAAAAGCTCTCATGTGGGCTTGTAGATCGGCTATTTTCACTATGTTCGTAAGCAAGCATTGTGCAGCAAAGTTTAATACAGGTCAAGTGCTTAATCATCAGACCAATTGATTTAGTCGATTAAAAAAAGATTATTAGGATTTTTTTTCGTGTCAATTTGTTGATAAATAAGAAATAAAACAAATTATTAAAAAAAAACTGCTTCTTGATTATTCGATTAACCTACATGAGCAAAAATGGTTATTGGTTCTTCATCTGTTTTGTTGTTTTGATATATGTTTGGTCAATTGCCCAGTATAGTGCTCCCTCCTGTCTGGAAAGCCACAGCCAGTTGCTGATCCTGGCAGCCTTTCAGATTTTCTTTGGCATGGCATCGTGCCCTCCAGCCCTGTGGAATCTCTTACATAGATGACTTTGCAAAGCCAGGAAATTCAGCACTTTATAGGTGAGTGAGACACAGCATACTTTGGTAGATTATTTCTGGCAAAGTGCTGCCTCTGTTCTGATAAGCTTCTTTTTGGCTTATCTATCTATCTATCTATCTATCTATCTATCTATCTATCTATCTATCTGTCTGTCTGTCTGTCTGTCTGTCTGTCTGTCTGTCTGTCTGTCTGTCTGTCTGTCTGTCTGTCTGTCTGTCTGTCTGTCTGTCTGTCTGTCTGTCTGTGTGTGTGTGTGTGTCTGTGTGTGTGTGTGTGTGTGTGTGTGTGTGTGTGTGTGTGTGTGTGTGTGTGTGTGTGTGTGTGTGTGTGTGTGTGTGTGTGTGTGTGTGTGTGTGTGTGTGTGTGCTTATCTATCTATCTTGTCTGTCTGTCTGTCTGTCTGTCTGTCTGTCTGTCTGTCTGTCTGTCTGTCTGTCTGTCACAAACAAAACACTCAAACTTAAAGGCAGGCTAAGTGATTTTCTTTGGTTAAAATACGTGTTAAATAGCTCTATATTCTGATAGTAGAGTGTTTGTTCAGTAACAGGAGTCTCCATGTCTTTCCAGCTCTTCAGAAAATGTATTTTCACCGTCAGTGACCCCAACTTTAGGAACCCCTATACTCTACCACAAGTCAAAAAAATCATCTTAAAGAAAAAACATGAAAAAACATATTTGTGAAACATTTATTTTACTTCTGTGAAATGTTTGTCATCAAATATTTGACTGGGATATGCTAGGGATCATGCGCTTCCTCTGCCTGAACTCTTTCTCCCCCATCTGACTGTTTTAGTCTTTTGTTGTGACCAACATATCTGGAGAAGTAATGGCTGGATTGTCCCATTAAGCTGTGCACATTCCTGCTCCCAAGAGGAAGGAGCTATTGATTTTGGTGACCCCATGACCTGTCCTCTACTGCCACCATCAGGCCAAACTTAACATTCTTGAAATGAGCATATCTCCTGAACCATACAAACACACAGATTGCTGTGCACATTCCTGCTTCCACGAGGAAGAAACCTATTGATTTTGGTAACCCCATTGATTTTCCTCAAGCGCCACCACCAGGCCAAACTTTGTCTTGCCCCACAACCCTCAAAACTATAAACAGTAAAAGGTCAAGGGTCAATCAGCAGGTGTGTAACAGGTGGGTTGTGAATCTCCATCCTTCTTGCCATTGATTTTGGTAACCCTATGACCTGTCCTCTACTGTCACCATTAGGCCAGATTTTCAACTGAGCAAACTGGTAGAGATTTTTAAGCCTTGGTGGAAGTGTATAGTTTACTGAGTGCATTATCCGAGTCACAATGGCTTTTAGACAGTAAAATCTTCAGTGTTAATGTATCTATTTGTATCTCAGGGTGTGTTAGGGGTTCATTTGGTTCCATTTGTACATTCTCAGAGTTAAATTCACACTCAGGATCTTACTGTGTACTCTGTATCTCATCTTTTACCTTGGATAAACCTCATTCCCTCATCCCTCTACATACTATTTTTCAAGACTTGAACGAAAATCTTTATTCTCTCCTCTATTCTCTCACTTGCTAATAATGACACATTGTTACTAGTGAAGCACATGCATTTTATGGGAGAACACTACTTGATCTCTCTCTCTTCTCTCTCCCACAGGCAGCCCAAAAGACCTGAGCCCCTCTGACCACCGCTGGATGGGGGATGAGGGTGGATGGGCAACCTCGTCATCTCTGCTTCTTTGGCTCTCACCTCCATCCATCTCTTCTTTTCCCCCAGAAACAAGCTCCAGGTAAATTTAGGTAGCTACTACAACGTTTATCAATTTGCTGATTACCTTTAAGGCATTTGATAGCCTGGCTCAAATTATGTTTTTTAGTTATTAAACCCCTTATATGCCTTCACAAAACTATGGTTAAGTGATGTATTGCAGGGAGACATGTCCACACTGGCCTGGGAATGCATAGGGATTCCCCAGGAGGAAGTGGCTCAGGAAAGGAAAGTCTGGAGCTCTCTCCTGAAACTGTTGCCCCCGCGACCCGACTCTGGATAAGCGGTTGAAGAAGGATGGATGGAATGGATGTCCAAATATTTGTTTTTCAAGCTCCCGAGCCACAAAAAGGAGTCAAATCCACACAAGAAGCACCTTTGTTTGCACCTCCAACATGTGACATCGATTCCCTTCCCCTATTTGCACTTAATAGGGTGTGACATCACTGTAGATTATAGTTTTATTCACTTAATGTTTTATTTCTTACTGCACTTTTTCATACATGTATTAATGCCCATTACAGTTTTGTGCTTTGTTTGTTTTGCATTCCATAGCGCCCACTCAGCACCTATTGCACACCTGTCTGGCGTATCCGCCCTGGAAGAGGTTGTTTTGAAAATTGCTCTATAAATAAAGTGGATTATTATTACTAGTCCATACCCGGTCGACGCATCCGTGGGGGGATATGCGCACATGATCTGGCAGCCCGGGAGGCAGCCCCGTAACCATGGCGACAGTGTTTTACACAAAAACGCTAATAAACAGCTGAGATTTGGTGATATCGAAAAACTTCGCTGTTAGGTGCACATGGTAATGGTCAATGGCTGTGTGCAATTTCGGATCAATTACTCCAGCCACTGAGGAGAACCGGGCAGTGCAATTTTAGCCTCACCAAACATGACACCAACCATGACAGAGGTTTTGTCAAATTATAGGAGGATAGGAGGATAATGTCCTCACAGGAAAAATGACAAATGTTAATATGATAATAAATTGACAAATCTTCATCAGCAGGCAGCCTCTGAGTCCAGTTCTGTGAAAGACAATGCCTGTGAGTTACTGAGTTTTTAAAAAAGTCCCTTGTTCTATGAATTAATGAATGAATTAATCAATCAATCAATCAATCAATCAATCAATCAATCAGGCTGGCTGGCTGGCTGGCTGGCTGCCTAGCTAGTTGGCTGACTATGCTTGCTGGCTGGCTGTTTAAACTAACCCATCCACAGTGCCAGAATTTCCTAAGCACCTGCTGCTGATGCTGCTACTTCTTCCAGTCTTGCTGCTGGTCATTCTGAGGTTTTGCCCAATCCACACCTCGTCTCCCAGTTCCCGGAGAAACAATACGGAAGCAGGCCAACCTACACCAACCTGCTCCTAGGTCAGGGGGCACACGCACACGTATCAAAGCATCCATGTTCATGCCAATGCATAGTGTGAAGTGTCACATACAACCATACAGGCATGCTTCTATGCATACAGCATGAGCACACAAGACTGCGTGTCAAGACTTTCTTGACTGGGTGCGTGGCCCAAGTGGGGCACTGACATATGCAGGGGTGGAATGAGGTGTATGAGTGTGCGCACAGCACACACAGACACACATTATGCACAAGGGTATGCACGCGCATATGTCGGAATAGCATTAATTACCATGTTTTGTAACCCAAAGCAATTATAGCTATATCTACTTTAATTACTAACATTACAGTGGCTTATTCCTGTGTTTAAAGTTTAATTTAAAAGATGAATAGAATAATGACAATACAACAGAGTGGCACCATACAATTTTTATATTCGGGTGCATTCGTAAGTATGTTTGCAAATCCAATTTCCAGCATAGAGCGCTCTGATATAAGTTAATTTACACGTAATTTTCTATTTTTGTCTTTTGCAATGCATTCAAATGAATTCATCCTGTAACTCATCTCATAACTTTGGAAGGATAAGCCACTTTCAGGATGATAAACAGTGCCTCTTCTACAGGGACCACAGCAACGTCAGAAGCACACAGACCATCTTAAAAGAAAATCAAAAGTTTAACATCAACACAACACCAATTTCTTTGCATCTATTAAACTTTGTTAAAATGTTTCAGATGGTCCATGGGATCCAGCTTCTTCCCTTCTGATGATTCTAACTCTGATGTTTTTTTTTCTCCACATGTGTGTGGAATAATCCAGAGAGCCACAGCCATCGAATATTGCAATAACTTCCAATCGTCATTGTTGTCACAAATGTTCAGAGGTTTCGAAAACCTAGGCTTTTTCGTTTTCCGAGTAGTCAGTGTGCACTCTCAGTGTGTTTCCGAATCCCAAAAGCCAAAACCCCAGATAGGAGTATTTAGAAGAACTGTGAATCCCGTGCCACCTCAGGCCACCCCCTGGACACAACACTGTGAGCACAAGCACACCCTTGCATGCATGCCAATATGGAGCAGTGGCGCATGGGTGCACATAATGCATTGCAAATAGGGACATCATTATCATATTGTCTATACATTATGCAGCACTGCATTATTCTGCATTTGACCTCACCGTGCCCCCCCAACTTGCCTGTGTTTAGGGACCATTCGGATGCCGCTGGCTGCAGCAGGGGTGCTGCTGGGCGGTGTGTTAATTAGGCTGTGTTTAGTACCACAGTCATCTCTCTACTTCTCAGTGTCCCTCCCTTCCTCATGGGCTGTCAACCAGAAGGTGGCAGGGGGTCACTATCAGCTATGGTGACACACAGCTACACAACTCAATCCGGACCTCATCTGATCAATAGGGGTGTGTGTGTGTGTGTGTGTGTGTGTGTGTGTGTGTGTGTGTGTGTGTGTGTGTGTGTGTGTGTGTGTGTGTGTGTGTGTGTGTGTGTGTGTGTGTGTGTGTGTGTGTGTGTGTGTGTGTGTGTGTGTGTGTACCCATGTACACAATTGCTTGTCTAATACATTGAATAAAACAATGCATTGTGCACATTGCATTGTCCAATTCAAATTGAAATCTCTTGCCAAGACATTTTTGCACATACATATGCCACTGTCTATGCAACAGTTTCCATACTGTGGAGGCACAAACCTTTACTCTCAATAATTCATGTCCCCCATGCTCTACCAACGTCATGCTCTTTTTAAAGACTATACCTGCTGTTCCGTCTTGGGCTCTATTATCCTTCAACTCTAGTTAATTTTTGTTGTCATAGCTAATATCTGGTAATATTGGTAATGCTTTTTATTGGAGAGCATAGCAGAGTATTACAGGTACTGTAATAGACAGAAGAGAGGATGCGGTGACATGATGCCATTACACCTCCAGAATCAAACAGAGGACATTAAAATCAGGTACTAGATATGAGGATGGCCCCAGTAAAATACAGTTTTGACTGATACTGTGGATTGCAACTCAACTTTTTCTACAATACGATGATACTGTCATTCATCCAGCCATTTGTGAATAGTTACATGTCAATTTGCATCAGAGTAAAAGGAAAAAGTTTGAAGAATAAAGAAAAACGTTTTTGATATTTTTGTTTCATTCAGGAATGTCTTAATCACCAATGCACCGTGCTGCCCAAATGTGTGTGCTGCTTTTTCACAGGTCAGTATCTGTGTGCAACTCATGCTGCTCCTGCTCGAGCAAAGTGTTCAACCCGGTGTAAGGAGAGGTTGGAATTGAGTTCATCTCAGCCTGTCATGCTGACTGTTCTAACATCACCATTGACCTGCACAACCCCCACAGAGTCCAAGTAAAGGATCTCTCTCTCTCTCTCTCTCTCTCTCTCTCTCTCTCTCTCTCTCTCTCTCTCTCTCTCTCTCCCCCTTTCATTGTCACTCTTTATCACACTCCCACTCTCCCTCTCAGTTGTCTCTTGAAGCTGCCATCCTGAAATAAATGAAAAAAGCAATTGAAAGAACACGGCCCCCTCAGGCATTGGAAGGACAATAACAGTCACCAGAACCAGGGGCGTGTGTTTTCAATGAGTCTAACATGGTTAAAATAGAGTTTGAAGTTACAATAGGTTTATATAGGAGGGGTGTGTGTCCGATCTAATAAATATCAAATATCTAAATATTGAATCAAGCAACTTAAAAACTGTCTGGGGTAGATGTTACAATTACCCCAGAAGTGTTTTAAAGTGAAATACTAGTGTTTTAACATACAATACCATACCGATTTACTAAAACGTTCTATTCACACAAAAACATTTTAAGCCTTATCTATTGACTTGTATCAGTTATTTCCGGTGAGCAACACTGTCAGGATATGCATTTCTGTGTCTTGTTTTGAAGTGTTTCTGGTTCTTATTTTGTAGTTTTGTTCTATTGTTTCCTGTCCGCCCCTGTAGTACTGTACCTGCCTTGTCTAACCTGTCTTGTGATTTGTCTGTGTTTTCACCTGTGTCCTGTTTGCCCCAGCCAATCCCTGTGTTAATTGTCTGTTGAGTTCACCTGTGTCCCGTTATCCTCGTGTGTATTTAAGCCCTCTGTTTGGGTGTGGTACTTTGTTGGATTATTGTGTTTGTATCCTGAGTTTCCAAGTCTGTTCATGTTTGCTGTTGTTCATTAAACTCTGTCTTCCATGTCAAGATTCTGACTTCCTTGCATTTGAGTCCTACTAGAGAAACGCCCTGACAAACACAGTCATGTGATGATGCACTAATTAGGCTTTACAGTATGTCTTTGTTCAGAACACCTATGACATCCTATGAAGGATGTCAAAAGATGTCAACCAAACAGTTTTGTCTCTGTTGTGACAAAGCATCAATACCAGGGCCAGTGGTGTTTGGGGCAGTCATGGACTCTGCATGTATCTGGTGGAAATAGGCCTGTGGGAGCAAACAGGGAGCATGTGGATATTATGACCTTGGCAATCTGGAGAACAGGTTAGTGTGTACATTATGTGAGTGTGTGTGAGACGAGTGCATATTGCAGAGGTGTGTGTGTGTGTGTGTGTGTGTGTGTGTGTGTGTGTGTGTGTGTGTGTGTGTGTGTCTTCTGAAATTGGAATATGTTGTTGAGTGACCAATATTTTTATCCTTCAAAATTGCAAATGTTTGAAGAAGAGAGGAGCAAAGGGAAAAGAGAGTACATTATACTCAGAATACAGTGTCCTCTATGCACAAGTTTTTTTTTCTTTGTCGTATTTTTAGTGGTGCCAGCCGCTCTACATTTGACTGTGTCTGTGTGTCCGTCCATCCGTCCGTCCGTATGTTATGTCCGTCCGTATGTTTGAACATGGCAAAGAAGCAACACATGCGCCACTTCAACACACACACACACACACACACACACACACACACACACACACACACACACACACATGCGCACACACACGCACACACACACACACGCACACACACACACTTGACGTCCGTATGTCCGTCCGTATGTTATGTCCGTCCGTTTGAGCACGGCATTTAAACAGCTATAACTCCAGTTCGCAGCATGCTACGGAGTACAAATTTTGTACATGGACTAAAACCACCAATAGGGACGAACTGAAATTAATTAAGCCCCGCCCCCTCTGTCTTCCTATTGGCTGGACTAGTGGGTTTTAAACAGCCGTAAGTCCAGTTTGCAGCATGCCACCAAGTCCAAATTTGGTATGTGGACTTACACCACCAATAGGGACGAACTGTAAGTACTTAAGCCCCGCCCCCTCTGTCTGCCTATTGGCTGGGCTTTAAACAGCCATTATTCCAGTTTGCAGCATGCTACCAAGTACAAATTTGGTAAGTGGACTCAGACCACCTATAGGGACGAACTGAAATAAGTTAAGCCCCGCCCCAAAGGCACCGCTTCCTTCACATAGGGTGTGATTTTTTTTACTACTAAAGGCATTTTACTACTACCAAATAAAACCAATTTGTTGGGAAAATAGCCTCTATAAACTCATGTTGCCTATACAAGCTCATGTTGCGAGCTTAGAGGCTATTTTTGCCATTTGTCATAAGAAAGTGCTTAACAAAAAAAACTCACCTTGTCTTAGTATTTTGAGACAGTGTGTAGGCCTATGTATTGTCATACATGAGAACGGTAAAAACTGAAGTAAAACACAATATGAGGTCATGATCATGATGGCTAATGAAAAGTCAGAAAATGTCATTACAAGGAGGAAACAATCTAGGTTTTTGTAAGATGACCTTTTCTAATGTCATTATGTTTAACGTGCCAGGCCAGGGCTGCCAACCCTCCTGGATCCTGCAGGAGTCTCCTGGATTTCGACCACATCTCCTTCTGAGCTCCTGGATTGTTCCTCATTTTGTATCAAAGTCCCACAGGAAATTTCATCTACTATGTTAAAAAAGATTTGGGGGAGGACCCCCAAACCCCCCGCTTGGGGGGTGTGGTCAGTGTATGAAATCATAGAGATATTCACTTTTAAGTAATGTGGTGAGGCTACAGTTCATGGACTATCAAATGATGGTAACATTGTACCTCTAAGAAAGAAACTCTAGGGCAGGGGTTGGCAAGTAAGTTTGGCCTTGGGCACCTATTACAGGTGCACACAGAAATGCTTAAGTAATCCTTTTTGTGCAGGCGTCATCCTTGAATGTTTCACTTAGAGGATATTTAGTGAACATTTTATCTGGAGACAGAGAGTACTCTTTTTCGAACAAGCGCTCTTTCAAGGTTCAAGGTCTCTTAGAATGGAGAGAAACAATGTATCATTTAAGGCAAGTGAAACACAACTTTGGTGTGTTTTTTAAACATGAGAGTTTTTCATCCAAAAGTCTCAAGAGGAAAGTTGACAGTGAAAACATAACATTCCCAAAGAATGGAAATAGAACTATTTGTTCATCATACCTGATTTCATCAATTCAAAGCTATTGCTGTCCATATCCTGTACTGTCAGTCAGCTATTGCATATTATTTACCAAATAATTTGTTGGGGCCAGATATTATTGCTGGCGGGCAAGTTCTCTAAAAATGTTAAAATTTGTAAAAAAAATAAATAAATAAATAAAAACTTAAAAGTAATTACAATTTGTAAAAAATAATAAAATTCAGAAAGAATGAACTGATTCAAGTAAAAGTACTTAAAAGTCACTAAACTGAACTGAGTAAAAATACTTAAAAGTAATGAAATGAAGTAAACATTACCTAATTTAAGTAGAACTACTTAAAAGTTCATAAAGCCATTACAAATACTTCAGAATAAATTTCACACATCAGTAGGCTACACAGCAGTGTTACAGCAGTTTCTAACATTTCAAATGGCCATAACTCGGTGATCATTGCTCTAGTCCCACCTCAATACCAGTGCCCACACATCAAATAGAGTAGTACCGTCTGAATACCAGTGTCGATACATCAAATAGAGTAGTACGCCTGAATACCAGCAGCACCCACACATCAAATACAGTAGGCCTAGTAGGCCTACCGCTTCACACTGGGTGTGATTTTTTTTCATCATAGCCTACATTTTATGTAGGATGTAGGATAAAATAAAAATTGCCACACAACCCAATTAAAGTTTACTTTGAATATGTGAGTCAAATAGTATGCATATAAAGACACTGACATCTGAGATTAAATCTTTATCATGGAAAGGTGAGGGAATTAAATAGGTGAGGTCGCGCAGGCGCAAACATTGACAGGACGATGCTCAGCTGCATTCCCATCATTCTGTGACGAGAGGAGGATCCCCCGCACACACACACATACACACACGCACGACCGAAGAACCGCAGAGTATCTAGAAGAACTGTGAAAATAACCCCAGCAGCGCTCCATCCACAGCCGTAGCCATGTCCGCTGGAGGAGATCTGGGGAACCCTCTGAGGAAATTTAAACTCGTGTTTTTAGGAGAGCAAAGCGGTGAGTCCCGTCTTCGCGAGTGATGATCAGCTGTGAATGTTTGGTTATCATTCATCGCCAGGCGTGATAGCGTATCTGAGGAAGCGATGTCTGTAATCGTTGCTGATATTGAAGTTTTAAAGGATTCATGTCCTATGTGCATAGACTACCAGCATGTCTTTCGTATGTTTCACATCTTTGTGGTTGATTCACCGGTTCTTGGCAGCTCCTATGTGTGCCTATAATTTTTTTTGATTAGTCGTGGAAAAAACGCACGCACATAAATTGCAAGCCCAACCGACTTTTAGTGCACATCTCGAGCTATATCACGAATTAAACTTATTTTCATTGAATTGCCTGTAGCAATATCTATTTATGGAAATTTGTCATAATTTATAATAGGCATTATGAATTCGGATGTTTTTTATGTAGTAGTGTAGGTCCTACTGCAGTGACCGACACAAATATTAGCTGTTTCGAGATAACGGTTTAGTTTAAGATTCACCTTGCCTCTGCTAGAGCATTCATTAAGATTTCCTTCATATATGTGATCGTTTTCTTGCATTTATTGGTTTTATTTTCATTTAATATATCTATATATTGTTTTGGAGAGGGTAACAAACATCCTCCCGTGTGTGTCAGTTCGGGTCGGGACACACCCTAGGTTGGCGATGTCTGTGTAGCATTCATTCCCAAAAGCTCGCACTGTCGTTTGGCACTTCACTATCATAAACAGTGAGATAAAAAAACACCCTGGCAGTGCCATAACATTATATTCATATTCAATAATCCATCTATTCAGGTGACAATGACTGTGTACTAAGGTTTGATGTGATGGCACAGATTCGGAGGGACTGATCGATAATGGTTTAGCGCTATGAGGCTCCTTCAATACGTGTTCAGACATCAGACATCTTCAGTGGTCCTTCCTATGGCCCCCCTGTACGAATGTAACACCAAAGTTAAAATAAATAGAAAGAATTAAAAAGTGAAAAATAATAACATTCTAACTGGTCACTGTCTAAATGCAACTTGGAGGCCTACTATAGAATAAACTAACTCGTGTGTATGTATGCATAGTGCCTGTGTATGTGCATGTGTCTGTGTTTATCTGTTATAGTTACTAGAGTATAGTTGATTGAGCATGTACAGTACAGTATATGTTTTGCAGGCGTAGGCCTTGTAGTTCAGCCTGTCCTTACAATGGGATGCTGCAATGGTGCTCTCCGTGGTGCTGAAACTGGGCCTAGCACTGCCACTGCCCCTTGGCAAACCAACACTTCCAAACAATTGCTCTTTACTGCTGGGGGCATAGCTTTGGCACCTTGGGCCTGTTGGAAAAGCACTTTACAATGGCTAATATATAGGCCTATACATAATGTAAAGACATGGCTGTGTGTATCAAGCCATAAATGTTTTAAGATTTTTCAAAAATAGCAGATCTACAAGCTCATAACGTGGCACTTGGTGCTGCGCGCTATGAGCTTATATATCTGCTATTTTAGAATAGCCAAAGAAATCTAAAATGACACAGATGCTTTCCCGGTCTTAATGGGTTAACTAAGACTGAGTTTTAAACTGTACCAGACTGCTGTCAACAAAATGGGGCTCGCTTGGTTCACCTTGAGGTTCAGGTGGAGAGATCATGATCTTTCTCACAACAAAATGTCTCATTAAATACCTGAAAATGTGTGTATGATGATCAGAATAGATGGCCTTGCTCAGTCCTAATTATACGGTTTGTTTTAAATGGCCTCTGTTTCCCTCGTGCTTTTCACCAGCCAAACATTTTTCCTTTTAGTCTCATTGTGTCATAGATATGTCCTCTCATGCTGTTTAGTTAATGGCTGTTATTGCTAAGGTTGCACTGCAATATAGCTACATAAGACCACAATGGGAACAAGCCCTCAGGGTTTTTTGTGTTATCCTTTTAGCATTATTGTATAACTGTACCTCTTAGCTATACCGTTTAAAAAAATGGATTTCATGGTATTTTGTCACATTAAAGATCAAAATGTAAATGAGTCTCTTAATGTTTTGGCATTATCGTGATGATTCGATTTGCACTTGTTTATCCCTGCATTTTTAAGCTAAGTACAGTAAGCTAACTTAAGTCGTATGTTGTTAAACACATTTTATCTTATCTTATCTTATCTCATCTTATCATATCTTATCATATATCTTATCTTATCTTACAGTGGGGAAGACGTCTCTGATTACCAGGTTCATGTATGACAGCTTTGACAATACGTACCAGGTGAGACTCTATATCAGAACCACAGCCAGAACCAGTTCAGAGTTCAGTTTTAAGTAAGAAACCAGTTGAGGCAGAGATGAGAACTGAAGTTAAGCGGATAATAGTTCAGATTTGTACATGCTTCACTTTTTCATTTTTATGTAGAGATGTGTAGCTGAGAGTGCAGTAACTTATATCTTATTTACATTTTAAAATAACCCACCTACTGAATATGAGCATAGATTGTTTGTAAGGCCACAATCTATCAAATTTGTTGTGGAACATGTTCTCTATGGATATAAATGCAACTCTGTATTCTGTATTTAGCATTATTTTAAGTAATTAATCTAATACAGAGATTAGAAACAATATGATTAATTTACATAAAGTTTGTTGTCTCTTTGTTTTAGTGGATTTGATTCCATCGCCATAAAGGGTCCATATACTGCATGTGCAACAACAGTGAAGTTGAAGTTCACTATTTCTAAACTGTATGAAATCATCCCAAGGAAATAGCAGCAATTGAGTATTAAGCTCTTAGAAAGAGGATTCAGTTTATTCTTGCTAGGGCTTTTCTTTGAATCGAGGTACATCACAGGTCTCAATGATTGACTCCTTAGGGCAATCCAAATGAAATTAGCTTTCCACCATTATTCAATTTTCAGCACTTATTGCCTCTTTTTTTTCCCAAAAAAAGCTTTCTGTGTTTTCCTGCTCTTTCACAATGGCCACTATCGTGACCAGCCATGCAGGAAGACATTTTGTTTTTGAGGTCTGGGTCTCGCTGATCACTTTGTCTTGTGTTGTTTTTTTGCACCATAGGCAACCATTGGGATTGACTTCCTTTCTAAGACCATGTACCTGGAGGACCGAACAGTATGGAACCTTGATTGTTATATGAAATTCACCTGCATACACATACTCATGAGAACATGTTACATCTGCTTAGTGTTACTGCCATCAGTGCGTTTTGTTTCAGTGACCTACTTCCCCCTGCTTTGACGAATCTTTGATTTAATTTGTTTAATTACTGTACTGTTCTCTTCATTGATTACCAAGATAGGGTTGTTTATACCAGTAATAAGCTAATAAGAAGTCATGACCTTTCAATCATAAGCTTTAGGTTGTGTTTGTCCTATTTTTCCACTGTTACTGTCAGCCTAGTAAATCATCTGTGTGGTTGTTTAAATTACAACACACACAGCTCTATTTTATGTGTAGTTTTATAATGCTTGTGGAAACATCAGCTGAAGTTGTGAATGTCTGTACAGTATTTGCTAGTGTGGATGTATCTGTGTGGGTCTATGTGTATCCCTGTATTCTTATGAGGTTTTGGGGTGAGCATGTATAATCCCTGTTGCATTGTTATGTACTATGCGTGTGTGTGTGTGTGTGTGTGTGTGTGTGTGTGTGTGTGTGTGTGTGTGTGTGTGTGTGTGTGTGTGTGTGTGTGCATGCGCGCACATGCGTGTGTGTGTGTGTGTGTGCACGCGTACATGCATGTGTGTAGGTAAGACTGCAGCTGTGGGACACTGCTGGTCAAGAACGTTTCAGGAGCCTCATCCCCAGCTACATACGAGACTCTACAGTAGCTGTGGTTGTCTATGATATCACAAGTTAGTACCTATTTATGTATCTATGTATGTGGGGTATCTATCTGTCCGTCTGTCTGTCGTTTTATTGTTTTGTCTATTAGCCTGCCTTTCATTCTATTTGATGCCATAGATATAAAGTATATATAGGGCATAAACGTCAGACATAAACAGCCACCTACTTTGCAGGGGGAACCGATGACCTTTATTATTATGGATACCATATAACAATGCATCTTCATATCGATAAAGTACATCACAGGGCCCCTATGGATTGATTTCTTCCTCTTCCGTGTTTGACACGAAAGCAAAGTGGTGTTACTTGTTATGAAAGGCAATGTAGTTTTCTCTGCATGTATTGATTGATACATTGCCAGTCCACTGATAGAATAAAGCATCACATCATTGCAGACAGATTACAAAAAAGGAAGCTCCTCAATTGCAGCAAACCAATGATGATGATGTTTTTATTGACAAAAACACATTTATATGAACATAATATTTGTACATATCCGTCAAAAGGATTAAACACAAAAAGCACTAGAGCTTACATTTTCCATTTCCATTTGTGGTCCTTTGAGTGCAAATGTGTGTGTAAACTGAGTGCCATGTGTTGGGTTGGGTTGGAGCGAGGGGGGGGGGGGGGGGGGGGGCAGATATATAAAAGAGTAAAAAAAGGACATCTTAAAGGCCCAAGCAACACAAAAAAGGCTTTGTCGAAAACACAAGCAGGACACAGCCACATATAGCCATGTGCTGCAAATAATGTGGCCTGTTATCTGAGAGCAATGTTCTATATTAAAGCTAATTTTCTGGCATCCACAGATGTAAACTCATTCCAGCAGACCTGCAAGTGGATTGACGATGTCAGGACGGAGAGAGGAAGTGACGTCATCATCATGCTAGTGGGCAACAAGACAGATCTGGAGGAGAAGAGGTGAGCAGTGTTAATGATTGTTCATTAGCGTTTGATTTTTTCATCGTCAATTTGTCGTTGACTGATGGTGTATGACAGTGGTTCTCAAACGTTTTAATTTAAAGGACCACCATAACTCTGAGAGTGTTCAAATGGAACCAAATGGACCAAACGGGTCCATTTGGTTGCATTTGTACACTCTCAGAGTTACATACCTGTAAGGGTCCATTTGGACCCCACTTTGATAACCACTGGTGTATGGTAACTGTCATAAGGTACATCATAAGCTACATAGTTTAGTTTGTAGGCTAATAGACGGGTGTGCTCTGTAAATGGGCACTTTTGATTTAATACTATTGTTGTAATATGTCACTATTGGCTCGGGATAATCATTTTTATTTTGTATATATTATATTTACATCTTTAAAATCAAAATGTATATTTGGTACGGTATATTACATTTGTGCAGCTTTTTACAATAATCCAAATGTACAGGCAATGTGGTCCATGTCTGCAAAACAATAAAAGAAAAGACTATATTCTAATAAAATAAAATAAAATCACATCAATGTTGAATTATTATAATAAGTATTACTTGTAAGTGCGGTCTGATTTTCTTAAAGGCAAATCACTATCGAGGAGGGAGAGCAGAGAGCCAAAGAACTCAACGTCATGTTCATCGAGACCAGTGCCAAGACAGGCTGCAATGTTAAACAGGTAATTCTTACACTATCACTGCATATTTTGAATTCTCTTGTCTCTCACACTCTTCATCAGACAGCCGCCCGTACAGCCATCATTTAATCTTTATCTCTGTCAATTATGTTATGTGTGTGTGTCGTGTGTGTGTTACATATTTACTACTATTCCTACATATTTTGTAGGAACTCACACAAATTGGTACATCATGTGATAAACTTGTACCATTCATATTTTCCATATTCCATTCAAATTGGCTTCCTATATTTGCGAGAGGAGCCTATTTTACAAAAAATTGCAAAATTCATGAATGCATCTTCCGATCGACCCCAAATTTGAATCCCACATTGAGGGGCCTCTAAACAAAGCAGAGCAAATAGTGATTTCACTAAAACTTGCTTTCACAACTTATACTGCCCGGGCTAGGCAACCCGACCTGGCAGAGATATGCGCTCCCCGTACCACCCCTTTCTAGTTAATTATATTAAATCTGTTATACAGTAAACAGAGTTCCATATTCCAACAACTTATTCTTTCCTGTCTGTCTATCTTTCTTTTTCATCTGTATCCTGCCATCCTTCACTTTCCATCCCCCACTTCCCTTTCTCTCCCTCCCTCTCTCTCTCTATCCCCCTCTTCCCATCTGCCTCTAACTCCCTCGCCCTCCCTCCTCTAGTTGTTTCGCCGTGTTGCAGCGGCCCTACCTGGTATGGAGAGCCTGGATGATGCCAACCCAGAAGGCAGTATCCTTTACAAACACAATGACTCACTGTGTCGACAGCCTTGGCTGCCAAACAACAGAGAAAAAGGCAGTTCCGGTTGTTGCCTCTAGCACAAAGGCTTGGCATCAAAACTCACTGTCTACTGAGGCGGTGGCCATTAGACCTTTTGTGCTCGACACAGAAAACATGAATTAGCTCTGAATGGTGGCGTCGATAAGCAGCCTTGTGTGGTACCACCTACTGGTTGTCTAGGTGCTTACAACAAGTGCCTTGGAGCTGTAGTGGTGGTGGCAAGGTGGTATTTGTGTGTGAAAGTGAGTGAATTAGAGAGAGACAAGAGAGGCCGATTCAAATTTGTTTTACAATGTAATTTGAAAATAGTAGTGAGGCCATTAGATAGTGTTGTGGAATTCTGGATCAATCAGCAATTGAAGAGGCAATAGGAGTCGAGACAATATTCTAGGTGGTGATTGTTATGCTTTAAGTTTAATGTACATGATATCATGGGGAGAAGTACAATAACACTCAAGTCGGTGGTACGGTAGTTCTGCCGAATAGCACAGGTCTCAAACCATAGTTACACTAGCTGCTACAAGGACACGCTGAACACTAACAAGATAGGCTGTACCAAAACAATAGCTATCAGGCCTAGTGGAGACATCTAGGCACTTACAAGCTACCAAATATCCTAATGTATTATATAAGTACAATAAGTGATGCTAAAATATAAAGGTTAGATACAAACAACCTTAAAGGTAGGGTAAGTGATATTTTTTGGTTAAAACAAAAAGTATTTTGTTAAAAGGTTAAAGCACTATATTCTGATAGTAATCATTGCCAGAGTGTTTGTTCAGTAACAGGAGTCTCCCCGTCTCTCCAGCTCTTTAATAAACTGAAAATAAGTTTGTCGGTAGGTGTCAAAATCTCAGCCAATCAGGAGAAAGTACCATTTTAAGCTTCATTTTGATAGTGTTCCAGTTCCAATTTTGTCTGCTCATTTCTTAGTGTCATCACTTCCAATTGCACTTGTTTAATCTATATCCTGATTGAGTTCTCTATCCTGATTGGATAAAATTGGAAATGAAACTGAAACTGAAACGAAAATGCATTTTCTGTTTTATAAAGAGCTGGAGAGACAAGGAGACTCCTTTTACTGAACAAACACTCTATAGCAATGAGTACTGTCAGAATATAGAGCTATTTAACACTTATTTTAACCAAAGAAAATCACTTACCCTACATTTAATAACAATATAGTATAATGAATAATTATTCTGCAATAGTAACGCTCTTCCTCATTCATCTGTGTTTTCCTTACATCTATAATTTCAGTGATTGACATCAAGCTGGACAAACCAGCAGAACCTACTGTCCCTGAGGGCGGTTGCTCATGTTAATGCAAAGCTGCTATTGGACAGCTCCTTTCACACCATAGGCTTGTTGTGTTGCTTCCTACTGGTTAGCTTCCAGTTGACTTCTCTAATTGGATATGGGATCTGGGCCTTGTATCTGATTGGATAAATCAAATGTTATCTTTCAGTCTTGTTCAGTTGTAAAATATTGTATACTTTGTCAATATGTAAGTGCCGGGAAGATAAAAGGAAAAAAGACACAATGAACTAAATCGAAAAAGAAAAAAAAAAGATTTTTTGAAAATGAAAAGGGGAGTAAACTGGAGTAAAAATTGAGTTCTTTTCGTTGTTATGTTTTGTATTTTTTATATATAAAAAGGGAAAGCACCAAAAATGATGCCTAACCATAAGAGGAGAAATAGTGGGGTTGGCCATTTTTTCCCCAAGATGGCTGACCACGTCTGAATGTCTGCAGCACGCATGCACGCTGATCTGACCTGATCTGACCTTTGACCTTTTCGGCCTGCCCTGCAGGGTCATCATACACCCTGGGGGGAGGTTGACTATCTTAGAATGTTTTATAGCATCTCTCTCTCTCTCTCTCTCTCTCTCTCTCTCTCTCTCTCTCTCTCTCTAGCATCTCATGAACTAAAGAAAAACAAACAAAAAAAACATATCTCATTTGATATTCCCACAAGAGTCAACTTACAGTAGGTTCACCTAACAGTAGCTGTTAAAAACGTCGCACTCTATCTCTCTATGGGTTTAACTTTTATAGAACAAACTGTACTGTGGTAAAAAAAAAAAAAGATTAAATAAAAAAAGACAACTGAATATCACCCCCCCAACCCCCCCGCCCCCACATGTCCACTCGAATCCTTCCCTACCCCCCCCCCCCTCCCTCCCTCCCTCCCTCCCTCTCTCCCTTCATCCAGGTAATACACATATAAAGATCCACTGTAATGCACTGCACTGTATATAATAATGTAATATGTATGTTGTGAACGTCCCTCTGTAGAAGTGGTCCTTGTTCACCAGTATGAATAATGTAATAATGTGTAATGATGAATAAATTACAGATTAAAGGGCTTCACTCTCCTAACCATCAACATTTACCTGGTAGTGAGACAGTTTCCTCTGTTGAGTATCATGGGGTTTCGATCCTTCTGCACTTTAACCATTGAAGTTCTCTCAAACGTTATTGCTTGCACACAGTGATTGTTATTTTTATTATTATAATTTTGTATCATTATAATTTTTATTTGCATATTATTTTGCCAGAGATGGTGAACAGAGCGACAGGAAAGGCAAGAGAGAGTGGTGGCAAATGCAGCAAAGAGCCTCGAGTCGGATTCGAATTCGAGCCCAGGACTACTGCAGGAAGGTCTTATTTATGTGTCTTTGTGATAAGTTGTTATGCATAATTATAAACATTTATAACGAGTGTTATGAAGCATTATAATTCCATTATAAATGTGATTATAACGCATTATAGACCTGACTTTTAGGTAAAGCGTTACCTGGTACGGTACATGTAGTTATAATGTGCTGTGCCACTGAGTTTATAATGCATTATGACCAGCACTAAATTATATTATTATAAGATATAATACTTCATCAACCTTGTTATAAGTTGTTATGCATCATTCTAAACATTTTTAACAAGTGTTATAATGCCTTATGAGTGCGTTATAATGCATTATAAATATGGTTATAATGCATTATAAATCTGACCTTCATATAAAATCTTACAGAATATTCTTATGTTGTGAATGTTGTATAAAGGCAGTGAAGCAAATAAGCAAGTGAAAAGGACTGGACATGTCTGTACAGTGGTCACAATATGATTTTCTATACACTGTGGAATCCTCCAAACCACCACAGCATGTCTTTCTCACAGACAAACCTGATTGTTTTGTGGGGAAGTTGAAGTGGAAAGCACCTTCTAAAAGGAAAACTGTCACCGTGACAAGCCAGCTCACTTACCTTCAGCTCCTGTGGCAGTCCCCAGGCAGTAAGGACAGGTATTCCCCTAGATGGACAGACAGCACTAGGGCTGATTGCCCTGAGGGTAGACAGACAGACTGGGGCAGTTAAGACAGTTATGCTTAATTTATGCTACATTGTACGATGGTGTCACGTGCCGAAAGTATCAGATCTACAGTCTCCCAATGTATCATGGATGTGGCACGTGAGCTTGTAGATAAGGTATTTTTGGTGCGCGACACCATCAAATAATTGAGTATAAACCAGACTTGACCGATGACCACTGAGGAGACAAGCTGGTTGAAAGATGGACTCTTGTGGCCCTGAGGGTGAAACTTGCAGTCTTCTTTCAACAGCAGACTTTCCAAGTTCCCACGGCCACTCATTGGTCTGCAGTCATAAAGGTATTTGAGAAATTGTGTGGTTGAGCGCGATTGTGAACGCAAACACATCATTTGTTAGAAATGTCCTTTCGCATTCAAACCAGAAACACTTGTTTCATTTTTAATGAAACTAGGTGGGAGTAGAAACTGCTAAATCTGGACACAAACGTTTCACATGCCTCTCCACCACTTAACCTCTCCAGCTCAGCCCACATAAAATGTGAATGAAACGTTATACCTGTAAATACCTTATCACTGGCACGACATATCCTCTAATTAATTATACCACACAAGGTCAGAGGGTCATTTATGACATCACTCAACCCATAAAAGCAAGATCAACTTTGAGCATGTTTACATGGACTGCACACATGCTTAGAGCAATACCATTCAATTCTTTACACATGCTGACTATGCATCATGTCCAGAGTGGACGGTTTTAGAGACACAGACTCTCGCTCTCAGCTCAGAGAGTTGCGTACTGACATTGCCATGGCTGTGGACGACCCTTTCCCCCTTCTTTATGGGCTCGTTGATCGGAATGTCATCACTGAGCAACTATTAAAGGTAAAGTAACCACAATCAACCACGAGTATTTGACTGTTGATAGTTACCGTACATCTTTATATTGATAAATGTATCATATTTCATGTTTGTGGAAAATCCCTGTGCCTGTTGCCTGTCTGATATATGATTTTTACTACCTCCTTTGCTATTAACAGTTTTTTGCACATTCACTAATTTAAGTTAGTTTAATAAACTTAAAGTTAAAGACAATATTGCTTCTCCATTGCCTTACCTATTTCGCCATATGTGATGAATGTAGGACACTTTGGAGAGGGAGGCCAATGAAGGAATCCATAAGGCGATGTACTTCCTGTTGTCCTGGGTGTTGGAGCAGAGCAGATCCACCATCCAGGCCTTCTGGGGATGTCTGGCCAGGGATTACAACCGGGACAGCTACCCCAAGCTGCTGACTGTGCTCACCAGCCTGAACCCTGGTAAGGAATGATCAAATATGGGAGAGGCGGTCTTCAAGTAATCATGACAATGCCGTAATAAGGTGTTGGCACTAAAAGCTAATTTATAAAAGTGATTTTTAAGCAGGGATTTAAAACAAGGGACCGACCTGCAATTTGGAATACTAAGTGCTATGCCTCAGGATCTTAGACTACGCATTTTCACATAGGGGGAGAGCAAATCAGAGATGTAGGTAGTATGTATTATGTAGCAAGATGCTTTGAAAAGTTGGGTCTCGTTCAAACAGAGTGAGGTCTGGTATTAGTTGAGATTTTTCTCAAATAACACATTTCAAAATGTTTACCAAATGTGTGCCAAGTGCAGCAACTCATCATGTTACGAGTATAATTAGTTCAAACAATTGGAATTCTTTGGCGTTTTCAAGGAATTAATCATTATTATTTGTTTGTCAAATATGTTGTTGTTTTCCCTTTGTGACAGTCAGGGACTCCAGACAGGGGAAGAAGTCCTCAGAAGACCCCAGAGGAGCTCACAGTAGGAAGAGAAGCAGAGAAGACAGAGGACCAGCCTCCCATCATCACCATTCACAGCATAAGAACAGCAATGGTGAGTGTGAACTATACTTTTGATTGATCTTTGATCATTTCACTGTTATTTATTTTAGTTGTGCCAAATATGAGTATTGAACATTGTTTTAAGAACAGCAATGGCCCAGGTCATTCCTTTCTTAATAAGTGTAATAAAGCCCAATTCATACTTTGTCGTATGACAGTGTCACACACGCTGAAAATAGCTTATCTACCTACTATCTCTGTGTGTGTGCCCCCCCCCCCTCTCTCTCTCTCTCTCTCTCACTCACCCCCCAACCAGTCAAGGCAGATGGCTGCCCACCTAGAGCCAGGTTCTGGTTGAGGATTCTTCCCGTTAAAAGGGAGTTTTTCTTTGCCGTCACCGCCAACTGCTTGCTCATAAGGGGAATTTTTGGGTATATTTGAAAGAGTAGAATATATATATATATATATATATATATATTATAATTATTATTATTATTATAATTTTTTTTTCATGTGTATTCCCATTCTCAAACACGGCCAATGGGGGAGTTCCAACCATTTATATACTATTAGAGTTATGGGGTCCTTGAAATTAAAAAGCTTGAGAACCTCTGTGCTATACTAAATGGAACAGAGACTTAATTATAATATACTTGATAACACCAGTCATTAAGGAAGAGGCACAATTTCTTTCCAATATGAATGCTAGATTGTGTTCGTTGGAGCGCCCGGCCAAGCTGGATGCACCGTGGAGGAATCAAACCCGTAGTCTCTACGGACCATGTGACGTTCTGTTGACTTTGACACAATGTACTCACTTCCCACATATATATTTGCACTTTCTCGGGACTGACGAGAAAACAATCCTTCTCATACAATGTAATGTTTCAGCAGCAATTCACCCTTCTTGTTGTGCATTCAGTAACAAGCGGGACTTATATAAGATGATGTAATGTATGGAGGCAAATTGTTGTGGTATGATTTCATTGTGAATGTCTGCTGCTGAGGACAAAAACTTCTATTCTGCTGTCTTTGCTTCAGGGGGTAAAGTGAAGTCTTGCAGAGTGAAGAACGAATCAACAGTGGTCCCTCAACAAGCAGCTACAAAAAGTAATTGTGAATTACCAAGCCATTTAGCAGGGAGCTCTTAACCATTTACTCATTAACGGCAAAGAAAATGTAAAACTGTCCACAACAAACTTACATTGTGAAACATATGGTGTCCATACCAAATCTATTGCAATTATGTGATAATGATTTATCTATTATCCAGCTGATCATTAGGAAGGTAGGTGGGTACTTTATTAATCCCCGAGGGGAATTTAAGATTACAGCAGCTCTCATAAACAGACAAGAAAAAGAGGCATTAATAAAAACCATTACACTGTAATAAAAAATATTATTTCATATACTGTAGGTGTCCGAGGCATGTCCACCTCAATCCAGAGCGCTGTCCCCATACCCTCCTCTTCCTCCTGCAGTGAGATACCAAACAGCCATGAGGCCAGAGAGGAGATTCATATCCAACAGGTGTTTGGCTCTGATGGTAAGCAGAGACATCAGATCCTCAAATTCCCTCTCTTAATAATATGTTTTGGCTTGTTAGCTCAGTGGTTCTCAAACTTTTTCATGTCAAGGACCCCCAAATTCATACGTATTTGGCCACGGACCAACTTCTGATAATAGTTTGTGCCTCCATACAAGATTTGTATTGTTAAAATTATTAAAAAATATTCATAAGGTTTTAAAGATTTCTTGAAAATAGCAGATCTACAAGCTCACATCTCGATGCGTTGTGAGCTTATAGGTCGGCTATTATCTAACAGCCGATACAGGTAATAGTATAGAGTTAAAGTTGTTAAACTGGTTTTGATGCTATAATGACACATTTTGTAGGGGACCCCATGGAACCCCCTCAAGGACCCTGCTTTGTGTACCACTGGGCTAAAGAACTGAAAGGGGCATATCACTACAATGTCTGACATCTTGATGAGCATCAACTTTTTTTACTTCTCACATAAAGTCTGAATTAAAAGTGGTGTAAAAAACAATAGGGATCATGCTATACATATATGTCACAAATAAATGTTTAAGATGTGTTAAGATTGAATGGATCTCCTTTTCTGTTTTTCTGTCATTCCGACAGGGGGCGCCCAAAAAAGCATCAAAATCTGTGGAGAGTATTACACCTCTAGTTCATTAGAGGAGACAAATGGAACTCACAAGGCTGCTAAGACTACATTTTACCACAAAGGGGAGACAAACGCTAAGATGGAGGTCATTGGATCCACTGTTTCACAATGATAGTAACCGTTGAGTCACTCATAAGGCCTGGAGCTGTGTCAATATCTTACCCCGTCATACATATGTGTGTTTAGGTTCATGGTAATGATGATGAGTGTGCCGTGTGTAAGGATGGTGGAGAGTTGATATGTTGCGATGGCTGTCCCAGGGCCTTCCATTTCAACTGCCTGGACCCTCCCCTCACATCCATACCAAGGTGCCCAGATGACTTCTCATTGTGTCACTTGCAGCATCCGTCACCTTTGAGGTCAACAAGACTCACAATATATAGTCTATAGTAAAAGTCAAATTTAAGTCATTGAGAGAGCGATATTCAGCTCAGAGTCAATTCAGCTCCTCTTGTCCATTAATGCACATAATATGTGACTTTGAATTACAAAGTTAAAGAGAATATGTTTTTAATGTCCATATGTGTGTTTTAAGGACCAGTATTGTTCACATTAATCTGTCATTGAATAGACTCTATTCAATGCCATTTTCAATCTCCAATCCACAGTGGTACTTGGCGTTGTCAGTTCTGCCATGGCAACAGAATGAAGAAGGACAGTGCCCTGCCACCTGTTCAGGTAAGTGACATCCATTAATAAACTGTTATAGGGTAAGAGAATATTGGACCATAAACAGTAGTGTAATTGCAATTACATAATTAAGTTACATGTAATAAATGTGTACAGTAACAGTTACAATTAGAACTAAAACATGTAAAATGACTTTTACTTGTTGGTTGGCAGTTTTGATTCAATAGTGTTCCTATTCTGGGCATGATATAAATAGTAGATGAATATTTGGTGAAAATATGTGAACATTCTACGAAAATAGCCAATCTACATTACAAGCTCACCCTCACAACATGTCGTAACGCAACGTGTCATGAGCTTCTAGATCGACTTTCTTTTTGAGATTTAATTTCGAGGTAAAAAAGGAGGGGGCCAAGTATAGATGGACCCTGGTCAACAAAGTATATAGGGTTTATGTGGATAATGGGATGCACACACTGACTATCCTGGTATAAAACATTTTTTTAGAAGGGAATCAAAAAGTAATCAAATGTAATAGGTTACATGACTTTTATTAATAATGAATGTATTACTTTTTACAATTTTAGGATTACATTTCAAAAGTAACCAACCCTTCATGTATGCAATCTTTATCACACAGTTGCTCAACGCCCAGCCTCAGCAGATCCCCAGCACCTCCAATAACTCCACCAGAGATGTATCGTTCTTCTCCTCGTTGTCAACCTCTTCTGTTTCCGCCGTCACCACGAAGAGTGGCCACACCGCCAGATACCAGGTACATTTTGTTATTGTTGCATGGATTGAAATGAAATTACTGCATTGTAATGCTGTGAACTGTTTGTTTTGCATTTAGCAAGTGGCACATTGCTTTTTCCACACAGGCAATATTTCTTCTGTTTTGGCATGAAATCTGCCTATGGGTGCACAGATTATTTTTGTTGCTTTATTGCATAGTATTCTTAGATAAAAAAACAAAAAACAATGTTTTTGTGTGTGTGTGTGTGTGTGTGTGTGTGTGTGTGTGTGTGTGTGTGTGTGTGTGTGTGTGTGTGTGTGTGTGATCAGTGTTTAGGTGGAGAAGTGGTCAGTGTGAGCGAAGTGTGTGGTGTTTGTCATCTTGGTGGAGGAGACCTGTCTCATTGTCTCCAGTGCCTCCAGTATTACCACGTACACTGCCACTTCCCTAAGTAATGTCTTAATGTCTTAAAAATGTATTCCACTACAATTATATACTAGTTGTTTTGCAGAAAACCCCTTCCAAGCCAGAGCTCTTGATAAGAGGGGAAAAAAATATTGACTCGACAAATTACACAGCGCACATGAGAATCGATCACAGTGCATTAAGGGTATCTGTTTACAGTGATCAATATCTAACTAATGGCAACTAATGGATAATAATGGACCATCAGAACATGCAATGTAATCTATAACATAGAATAACATCATGGGCAATACCCTTTATGAAATAAAGAGATACACAATATGAGTTAGTATAACAAATCATTGTGTGGGTCTCTTATAGTAGTAGTAACACTAATTCTGTAACATTCTCTGTGTAATATATTGATGTAATGCTGCATAGTGGTTATTCCCTTCTAGTATTCAATGGGTGCAAGGGTTCATCAAATCACTGACAGTGCCTTTAAAACCACTTAAGGGCTATTTTGGGAACCACTCCTCTACAAGATGTCTGAACTCAAACATGCTATAATGAGCGTCCATCCCAGGGCAAGAGCAAAGTTCCTCCATTTAGGGCCAAACTGAAAATGTTTTAAGACCTCCTATCAGTATGTGGCATTCAAAAGTGCTTTTCTATAATGTTTTGATATAAAATAGTGCTGTTCGCTAAAAATGTAATTCAGTGATCCATGTGTTCTCTAGGGGGAGGTCCATCTGCTTGTCTTGCACTGGACCCTGGAGCAGCTGTGCAGAGAAGGAGTCTGAAACCAGAAGCCTGCAGGTGTGCTTCTCTGCTCATTATTTGTGTGTGCGTAACCTATATAGCCTGTAAGTGCATGTGTTTATGTTGTGCATAAACACATGTAAGTCATAAATCAATGCATCAACAATACAATGAATAGGTGAGACGGAATTTATGAGCTCCTTCTGACCTGTCTGCAGACTCAGCATTTCTTTTCTGTCTCCGGTTTGTGTGTGTGTGTGTGTGTGTGTGTGTGTGTGTGTGTGTGTGTGTGTGTGTGTGTGTGTGTGTGTGTGTGTGTGTGTGTGTGTGTGTGTGTGTGTGTGTGTGTGTGTGTGTGTGTGTGTGTGTGTGTGCGTGCGTGCGTGCGTGCGTGCGTGCGTGCGTGCGTGCGTGCGTGCCTCTCCCAGGTAGTTCAACCTGTGCACAGTCAAGAGCAGAGCATTTCTCTTCCAGAGCCTGTCCTCCACAAGGATGAACTAGAGTCTATGCTGGGTGAGGTGAGCATATCATCTCTCACACACTATGAAAGTGTGTTAATTTAACTCAGAGAAAGGTTAATGTTTACCCTCTCAGAGTTAAATTAACATTCAGGATGTTACAGTGCAACAGACATTGGTATCTGAATCAGAATTGTATCATGTCAATTAAATGTACAAGAAAATGCCGTTGTTGTTACTTGTAGGCAGATTATATTCAGATACCGCTACAAAGACACAAATGGTATTTCAATTGGACAGAACACTTGCCTGTATCGATAGGATTTTGTTAATGATTAGGCACCACAATTGACTAAATTACTACTCTTCAAGAAGCCAATTTAGCAAGTTTGAAATTATAGATATTGAAACTTTGAAAGCAGGACAATGCTCCTGAGTGCCGGCGGTGACAGTGGATAGCCTAATATTCAGCTCATTACCTAGAGTATTTATCTCAGTATCTACAGTATTCCTCCCAGACAGTACCTACAGTATTTCTGTCATTACCTGCAGTATTACTCCCAGTACTTACAGTACTCTCACTACCTACAGTATTTCTCTCAACAGGAGCCAGCTTTCAGGGTTGAAGCACCCCAGAACTTCTACACGGTAAACTCCTGGTGTTAATTCAAAGCTGCACTACCTGAGATTCGTACCCGGATCCCCCACACAAGTGCTGCCAATTTTAGCACTAACCTAATAGAGCACCTACTTAGGAGAAATAGAATTTTGACCTTCAGGCAGTATCACTTGTTAACCAGTAGTGGTCATACCCTGCCTAGCACAGGGTATACATTTCTTCTGATAAAAAATGTACATAGTGGAGGTTTAAGGTTCCATGTGTGCACTCTTCAGAATTCAATTAACACCAAGGACTTTACTGTGCATAGAAGTGCATGTGCTTGTATATCTCTACCTGTCAAAGTTGAGCCTAATTCATACTGTGCCGTAGGACCATGCCTTTAGGCAGACTACCAATTTATGTGTTTCTTTTCCAGCCGGGCTCCATAGATGGGATCTTGCAGTGGGCTTTCCACAACATTGCCAGGCCTCTCCCTGACTCACAGGGGTACTTCCAGTGATGGAAAATAAAAACAAGGGTTTCTGCTCACATGCTTGTGTGAACATGTGTACTCATTTGCATGCATGCATGAATACACATGCAGATACATAAATGCATACATTAAGCTACACCTGTACAGCACACTCCCAGATGTGTACCAGTATATGAGATGTATTAAATTAATTTAAAAAAATGCTGAATCTTCAATCTCTTGAATGAGAATCAGACATACCCAGCAGAGAAGAAAACACAAGACATGAGTAGACGTAATGCGGAAATGCACATAAAGCTAAATGACACAAACTTACATGCTTTCTCTCACTGTACTGCATCTCTTTGTGTCTGTCTGTCTGTCAATGTACAAATGGAACCAAATGGACCCTTACGGGTACACTTCACAGTCACACTCTTGAAGTTATGGTTGTCCGTGGGCCAAATGCATACCAAATTGGGGGTCCTTCAAATTCAAAACGTGTGAGAAACTCTTATTGCACCGCTCCGGTGTGGAACAATATGCATTCACACACAATGCACCAGATGGTTTCAGTTTGACGAGTTATGCACGCTGAGAAATGCCTCCATTTAACAGGAATTCCTTGAAGACTATCACTTAGATGTGGAATGTTGTTTTTGTCAGGGGATTTTAGCAGCGCTAGCTGCTGCTGCCAGAGGGATGATGGAGCTCCGCCAGGCAGCACAAACATTCTTCTTCCCTCCAACAGTTATTTGGTTGCCGTGGCGACGGCTCCTCCAGTCCCAAAACAAGGGATGAGAAATGTGAAGCTTTTTAGTTCTACCGTTTCTCAACGACTGGTTCGGGGACCCTCAGGGAGTCCCCAAATGGACCCTTAAGGTATCTGTAACTCTGAGAGGGTACAAATGAAAACCGTTTTTTCATTTTTTTGGGAAGCCCAATCTACATTGTAAAATTCTCAGTGCTAATTTAACTCACAAATGGAACCAAACTCACCAGTAATTTTGGGTATAAAACCTTAATGTAGTGGTGGATAAAATAGGCTATTTTATTTGAACACTCACACTGCTCTTAGTCTTGCTTGCTTCACTCTTAAATAGCAGTTTTGTTGGAATCCCTCAAATTAAATGAGGGAAAAGAAAATCCATAAATAATTTCACGGCTAGAAATCTGTGTCACCACTGATGATGGAGTGAACACCATAAAGCCATTATAAAATGAATCTGGTGAAAAATCTACTGCAAACTCACTTTAATATAAGTCTTTAATAAAATCTTACCTCTAGGTGGCACTCATCAGACAGCCCAGTGATCGTGTTGTGGAACACTGTCATTCATAGTTTGCTTTCACTGATGAATTCCCAAATAAATGGTACCATATGATAACAGGAACTGTTTCTTTTCACAGAAGAATATTTGTGTATGCAGACAAGCTGGTTTGAATTGTCTGCCCTCTCAGTGGGATTCTAGGAGGAAAACAAAAAAGATGGAAAGGGGGAGAGTTTACCATAGTGACATCGGCACTCTATTTCCAAAACAAACATTGAATATGAACAGAATATATTTAATGTACCTTGGCATTTCGACAAGACCAGGCCTACTGGCACTGCTTTCTTTCTTCTTATGTAAGCCCTCCATCTCTGGTGCCTCTCTGGCATCTTGCATTGCCTTGCTTCTCTATGGTGAAAACGGGATAGTGATGTACTGTATGCATGAGAGTTCTTCAGGCTAAGAGGATCACAAACCACCTTTTACACACATAGTGACATGTCACATGCTCATCATTTCCTTTGTGCCCCACACTGTCCCGCCGGTATGCAAATAGTCATTCACATGATTATATGATAACACAATTGTTGTTTTCTTTATCTACTAAGTACCTCAAAATGAAATGAATGCAATCACAAATGTGAAAACATCACCCTACAGGCGAATAGCATGAGAAAAAATAGCTGATAATTTACACATTTTTAAAACCAAGGTCATACTGTATCTGATTGTACAATGGTTCAGAGGATCACGGCTTATATCAAGTCGTCGTGGTGGTGCTTTGATTTGGGTTCAATGGCTCAAGGATATACAGTCCCTCTTCAATCTCTGCTGTGACTTCTGCAGGCTTCACAGCCGAGTATCATGCACTGTTTGACTGTTTCACACACACACACACACACACACACACACACACACACACACACACACACACACACACACACACACACACACACACACACACACACACACACACACACACACACACACACACACACGTTTCGTCTCAAGGCTAACTTCCTCCAACAGCCACCCCCCCACACACGCACGCACGCACGCACACACGCACGCGCGCGCACACACACACACACACACACACACACACACACACACACACACACACACACACACACACACACACACACACACACACACACACATCCTGTTACAATGTTATTGCTCAGATCTGTGGAATTCTTTGGAAAAATATGATAAGTGAAATTCTCACGGTTTGACCATCCTCTCTTCACTAATGTTGGCATTCCAAATGATCATGTTTGTGGGCAGCCTTATATGTGTCCCCACTGAGGGGTGAGAAAGAAAGGGGGGGGGGGGGGGAGGGTAGATTTGGGGGCTGAAGGACGCACTTCCAGTCAGGAACCTTTCTCCCTTTGTGCTATTGTTGTGGACAGGAAATGGTAGCAGCCCTGCTTTTTCTCAGTTCTGGTGTTAAGTTTGCTGCTTGTTTCACTGACTTCAAATTCTAAATTCAGTATTTTATAGGCCTGAGATATACAATTTAAAAAATAACTACCATTCATTCCTTTCATTTGATATAAAAAAAAATACCCATTGTTTAGTCTACCCTTGCATTGGTACTTCTACAAATCTGTGCAGAATGAGGAAGGCAGTGAATATTGTTAAGACTCTGGGGTCTTAATGCATGTCATAATGTTTGGGCGGCCGGGCCGCTAGCCGCGCACGGGGCCCCGCGCACGGGGTACCAAAATCGTGCGATAACAATTTCCAAAAGAAAAGTATTTTTGTATTTTTTTATATTTTTTATTTTTTGTTTTTTTGTATTTTTTCCTGGGGGTCCCCGGACCCCCTGGGAGTGTTGGGACCCCCGCGGACCCCTGTGGAACATGGCGGACCCCTTCGGCTGTTTTTTTTTTTTCCATGAAGGTGTTTGCTTGTTTCTGGCGCAAATGTGGCAACACTGATATTCAATATGGGGGACCCCCGGGTCCCCTGGGAGTGTCGGGACCCCCGCCAAACATCGCGGACCCTTTTGGACCCCCGCGAAACATCGCATGCAAGAGGTTGCACATGAACTCTGCAGCCGCACTGAGGCGCTCCAACACAAAAACTCTGATGCTCCCCTAAATCCATTCCAGGGTTTGAAAATACCCACTTGACAAAGGGGTGACGTGCATCACCGTTCCAATGACCAATAAACTCCACTTCGGGATTTCGCAAAGACCCACAAAAGCGTGCAGTAGTCCACACACACACACACACACACACACACACACACACACACACACACACACAGCGTGCTGACAGCTAAAGGGAACTAACCTCGCGTCACCAGTCTTTCCACCTCGGAGGAAATAATAGGTAACAAAAATGGTGTAGACGAAATGTTGTCCGCCTCGCGGTGTTTGGGTCTCGCTGGCCGGTGGTCAGCGATGACGTTAAGGAACAAGATGGCCGACCGTAATGTTGTGAGTTTGTGTTGGCCTCAATTAATTATGCTTCGAGGGGGCAGATGTGTGCTGAGCAGTGAGAAGTGGCCTACGGACTGCGTGAAGTCATTGTGCGCGTTGTGGCTTGTGTTGTTAGTGACATTGATATGTTGTTTTTGTGTTTATTCCGACACAGTGACACGGGGAAATTATGGGTTTTGGGTTTTGGTTTGTGCAATGTATTATAGGATAACTGGTGTGTGAGGTGCTCCTGTTGAGTGGCAGGTGTGTGAGCTGAGTGAGCTGAGTGAGTGAGTGAGAGTGAGTGAGTATAGGTGGGGATCAGGAGGTGACCAGCAGGAGGTGATTGGTTCCAGGCTGATGGTGGAGGAGGATGATAAAAGGCCAGTTCTTCTCAGCTCCTGCGGGTTTATCTCTCTGCTTCCACCTGGGCTGCCAGCAAACATGCCATGCTGTGTTTTCTTTTGTATACTGCACTGCTGAAGTTATCTGAATGACTGAAACAGCTGGGTTTTGGTAAGGGTGGGTGATTTTGCAATATTTGGTTTCCCCCTTTCCCCTGTGTTGTTCGTTAGAATTTAGGTTAATTGTTGTCTTTTGGTTCTATCATTTTGGGGTTAGGTTAGGGTGGCTTTTGTTTAGTTATTTTTTGGGTTATTTAACAGTAAACCCACTCTGAAGGAAAAAAAAGCTGACTTCCATGTTATGTGTGAAAGACGCACTGTTGCCCTACCGTTGCATTCCATTGCATTTTTTGCTTTGCTTTCTTTGATGGCTTGGCTGTCAGCCTGTGCTTCTTACAACACAATCCATCTATAAAGCAAGCATGTATGTAACTAAAGCCAGCGTCTGCTGCAGCTATATTGAAATCCCTTTGAAACCCAACTATAATTGTTTTCTCTGTTTGATACAGCGATATGGTTCAGTTCCAACAATGCATTGCTATAAGAGCTCGTCCAAAGTCAATCAGGCCTGAGATGTTATTATTTGTATTTCTGATCTCACTGAAGTTGGTCAGAGCACACTGTGGGCTGAGGGTGAACACATGCACGCACGGTCGCACGCACGCACGCACAAACACCCACCCACACACACACACACACACACACACACACACACACACGTATGCACACATGCAGACACACCACACACAGGCCTACAACACTGCTCTGTCACGTGCCTTTCCCCTTTTGCCAGAAAACTTTTACTTTCCCCTTCTGTCCTCCTGACAAAATTTCCGCCTTCAAACAACTGAGTTCGCCTCCCTTTCCTGGTTTTGTGGGGCTTTGCGTACTGTACTGTAGGCTATGCGCTTGCCGTGACACTCAACAAAATTGTTCTTGACCACACGTATGTAGTAACCACAGTACAAAAACACTAATTTGACAAGACGACACCCATGCATCTAGTCATTCGTCTACAGACATCTTCCTGACATTTTGCAGATGCCTGCGACGTTTGATGGCTTTTACAAAACTCCCCATGTGGTATAGTGTTTTTCTGAAGGATTATATGGTCAGCTAGACGTCCAAACTTTTAACCAGGAGGAACAAAATGACCCTGTCTGTCTCTCTCTCTCTCTCTCTCTCTCTCTCTCTCCCTCTCTCTCCCCTGAGGAGGCCCGATAATGATACGCTGGCAAGGCAGATTGTAGGGTTGCCATCGGTGTGGAACTGTAAACACAGCAGAGGAGGCTCGTTTGGACATTCCAGAAATGTCCTCAACTGAGGATTCTTGGAAGGGCTTCTCGGCTGTTTGCATTCTTTCTTTGGGACAGCAGTGCTAATGGAATTGCCTGTGATCACTACCTTGTCCCAAGTGAGAATTATATGAGGGGTAAATGAAAGGCTAGCAGATGATGTGAATTCCACCTCCACTCTTTGGAACTGGCCAGCGGTATTGTAGGTATTGGCCTGAGCCAATCGATAATCTGGGAATGAGAGTCTTTCATTTCCTTTAAAAAAAGTACATCATAGTATATCATAATTACTGTATGTGTACTGACACGTAGCTATTTCACTGCTGTTTCATGGACCTGGTATTGATTAGCGGAGTTACAATCACATCAACAGTGGGTTGATTGTATCAATACATTTGTCATACATTTAGAACAGAACAAATACAGATCAGATAAGATCAGAGAAGATATTCAAATATACTGTAAATGAGACATCAACCCTTAAAATCTTCTGTTTTAAATAGGGACAGTTTGGGACAAATATAAAACCCCTTTCCTATGAGTGCTTCAAATGTAAGATATTCTTTAACTAAAAATATTTAGTTTGGCTATACTGTAGTAGGCTATTGGCTGATAGGGCACTAATGATATCCACCTCTGAATATCTCTTGACAACAGAAAGGTGAAATATTGGAAGATCTAAGACATTTTTAAAGAAGATATGTGTGAATGTGTATGACATTCAATTGATTGACTTGTCAATATGTTACTTGTTGTTGTTTAATATTTGTGTTCTGTCTGTTTTCTGAGAACATAAACTACATTGGATATAGACACAGTTGTGCGACTGACTACTTGGCCTCCTTCATTTATCTAGGTTAATGAACAATATTTCTCTGTCTTATAAGCAGTTCAAATGAATTTCTCCCATTCAGCGTCACACATCATTTGAATTCTATTCATCTCAGAATAGATGTTTTTCCCCTGGCTTGTCCCCCACGCAGCCTTAAAAATAGACCGTCTGTATAAAATTAACAATGGCCGTCTTTGAGTCAACACAACAAATCCTTTGTGTGTCAGCAGACAGATCCAGGCCTTGGGTTACAACCATTAACATATTTCACAGGCTGAATCATTAGTCATTGGTAGTAACACCAAGGTAGGAATTCATCAGCCACAGATAATGGATTTCCCCCCACCACACTTTCAGCAATGGGTTGATTTGCACAGTATACAACAAGCCAAGCAGAATAATGTGATGAAGTTGTCTCAACTGAAGAGGCCTTTCAACGTAGTGCATGACATTGCAGGTGTCTTTTATGTCATATCATTCAAGAGAAATGGCCTCCTTTTCAGAGATCTTCTCTTCACAGTCTCAAACCCAGCATTTCTGTGCTTGGCAGCAGGACAGTAGTGACTGCACTACTAATTGACATTATTCAGTGGACAGTTTATGATAAAATACACTCCATTTCTACTAGAAGTTCAACCAAGCCCTTCAACTCTGACATTTCTCTAGATTACCTTTCAGTTTGTCTGACCAACTGGCTCCAGTCAGCTTGCACATCAATTCATGTTCTTCTGGATGTATAACGTTATGTATAATATGATATATATACTGCATGATATCAAATATCAAATATTTAGTGTTTTTTGATCATACCCACATGGTAATTCATAATCCAAACAGCCAGCCCGGGCCAGGCTAAATTCATGGTTAAAATGGTTATGATTAGACATGTCAGAGCTGGTTAACTTTATGTACAGTGTAAGGTTAAATAAAAATGGTTGTGTTTAGGCATGTGTTTAGGCATAACACCTTAAACTTCGAACCTTATATTTGAGACGTAACGTTTAGGTATGGGTTTGGTGTCAGGGTAAGGATCAAGGATCTTGGAAATTAGATTAAATTACCTAAACATTTCTGATTCGGAGCTTATAGAATCTGGGTACTGCAAACTATAAACACACAAACACTCTTATTTCAAGTCATTTCCTATCGAGCAAGAACAATTTGTCATTCATCAGATACCATGTAACATCCTAACATCACCACAAGCTCCATCCCTTTTGACCTGACAAGCTCCGTCCCATACCTGCTCAACCCCTCAATCCCAAGCACTGCCATTTTACCCCATCACTCTGAACCCATGACCCCCACCCACATTCCCCTCATTGCTGCTGGCCCATGGAAAGCCCCTGCTAGGTTTTCAGAGGTGCTGAACTCACAGAGACACAGAGCCCCCACACTCTTTCCATCATGCCGCTGGCCAAAGCCAGTGATCAGATCAAATGCTATGTGCAGGCTCAGCAACAGAGGAGTGGAGATATTCGCTGGAGGGCACACATGCCAGGGCCCAATTGAATGACTGGCATTCTGGTGACCTCCCAGGCTGGCGGTGGAGTGACGTGGGGCAGGGGGGGGGGGGGTGGGGTGCTCTTTTAGGACAGGGTGCAATGGATTGTTGCTGTGTCATTCGTCTGTGGCGGGCACGTTGTCTCCGGGGCAGACGGCTGCTGCAAATGTTTTCTCACCTCAAATTGGCAACTTGGGCCGGTATTTATAAAAGGGCCTCCGAGCATGGGGGCACCGATTTTGTTTCAGTTTCGCCTTCAGGATGAGGATGACTGAGATACCAAGAGGATCTGCTCCGTGATTCTAAACCAGATCTCCGAGAGGCAGGATAAATATGGGACATTAGCTCATGGTGGATCTTGGTGCACAAGACCACCTAGAAATGGATATGTGGGATGCCACAGAAAAAGTAGAGGACGTTAGGTTACTCGTATAGCCTGTGGCTAATAGTTTCTCTTGCATGTATTTAAAGCTTGTTTCTTCTCTCTCTGAGCTGACCTACACCTATTAAATACCTCATCACACTTGGCCTGCTAAGAATCCTTTGTGTTCACAGTGTCACTAATAAAACAGGCCTTTCATGCATCGTTGAGATTAGGTGGAAAAGAAGAAAAGAAAACAGATAGCAGAAATTGAGGCTGGGAAGAAAGGGGAAGGAGGAACATCATTACGGTGATCCTCAACTATTTGCCCTCAGCGGTGTGTGAGTAATAAGTAAGAGCACATGCCAAGTATTCTGAGTGTTTTCAGACAAAGGGAAACAACGGTCAAGTCACCATGGTAATATCAAGATGTATTCTGCAGTACTGGGGAATTCAGTCTAGAATCCCTCAACAAGTTATTTTCATTTTAAAACTACTTTTTACCCTAGCCTACGTGGAGAAGAAAGAAAGAAAAAACAGTCATATTTTATTCAGTGCTGCTTTGCTTGGCCTAAACGTTACGTTTACCTACTCTGACGTTCCCCCTGCATATTACAATCCAAAGGAGCATCTCAAATATCACAGTACATGAAAAAAATGTGGATTTTCCAGTTAGGCAAAGCAGGTAAGGTACACATTACATTGGAAAACAGAGCTAACACAACTTTGGAAAACAGCTAACAATAAAGGTTGGTGTCAATTCAACTGATTAAAAATGGAAATGAAAACATTACTTCCTACACAACATATTCAATAACTGCAAAGAAAACATTATGGAAAACTCCCTGTTGCATTCTTTCAACAGTAACAACTTTTGAGTACAGTTCCTGAATTAAATGAAATGAGTGCAAGATTGGCCCAGTCCAATAGAGGATATGCGCATGCTTAAAGTGAATGGCACATCGAGTGGCAAATCGAGTGGCAAAGAAACATGCAAAATGAGTTTAACATTGTTTAATGTTGTTTAATGCAATCAGATATGACTTTTCTGTTTGGATGCATGGGCTGTCAAGGCCAGAAAGTATTTTTTTGACACTCAGTAGGCATTCCTGCATAACTTCCGGGTTTGATGATGATGTCACACGCATATCCTCTATAGAATAAGTTGGATTAATTCCATGTCTCAAATTTGCTTAATTGAGTTCAATTACATGGGACTTATCACAAAGGGAGCCTCACATGGGCTGGTAAGTAAGCAAACACAGGTGTGCACTGTGCAGACATGCACGTACGAGATGTTGCTGTCATGATGACTCAAATGTCTGTCTGTCTGCTGAGAAAAGTTGGAAGTTCCCTGGAGTGCAGCTTGACTGGCTGGGACAAGAAGGGGTTGCCCAACCACTTCACAATAAAAATAGATCAGTTTGGATATTTCCCTGGAAGTTAATAAAAGGTTATTCAAGTGCTGTGGAATTTCTGTATGAACACAATTGTACAGTATTTCTAAAATGCTGAATGTTAATTTATCTGCAGAGAGTGTAGAAATGGACCTGTAACGGTCTATCTTAACACAGTCAAACAAACACTCATGATTTTAATGTGTAGAGACTCACTGAATAAATTGTGAAAGGTATTTTTCCATCCATATTTGGTGAATTATATTACCTTTACTTGTCAAGAATACTGAAAGACTTAAATAACCATTATTGTATATGTTAAAATCATATTAATATCTATCACTGTATAGTATGTGTGCTTATATAAACAACGCTTGCCTTCCACGTTCTACCAACATCATCTGAAAAACTATCCTGGAATCATTCATAAGTCACTGCCCAAGTTGTTGAGGAAATATGAATACATGGGAATGCTGGATATCAAAGGTGTGCTGAGAACAGGACACCGTTTGGGTGCAGTTGCACCTTATCCTCACCTATTGTGCCTCCGTGAATGAGGAAGCCGTCCGTGGATGTGAGAGCCAAGGAGAGGAAGCCATCCCAGTGCTTCACGTCCTATCCAGTTGCATTCCTCACCAGTCCTGCCATATCAGGTGACCCTGTATTCTATTCTGTCCCATTCTTTCCCACACAATCAAGCACTGGAGCATCCATCTTGTTCTTGAATTCCGCTGTGGTCTCTCTTAACCACTTTCAACCCTGATTTCTCTATTTTGGGCATGTCATTTTGTGTGAACATTTACAAAAATGTTCAAAACATTCTTTTTTTTTTTATAGTGAAATGTTCAGCAATCCTATGGCAGTATATTATTATCATCAGGGTAGTGGAAGGAGTTACCACCAGCATTCACAGGTAATGTTGATGATAGTTATGTTTAATGCATAGGCGATAGATAGGTTTCAAGCGCTTTACTGTACTTATCAAGACTCTACAACCGATGAGAGACTATTTGTGCTCAAACCCACTATAATTACAACATTACAGTATCTACTGTAACATCATCTCATTCTTTTTACCCCTCCATTACATTTGTTTATTTAGTTTTTGTCAAAAAGGGTGTTTAACCCCATTTCTCATAATTCTAATTTGCAGCCTGGCCCCAAACTGTTGGGACTGTACAGACAAAGAATCATTACACTCAAATACAGTAAACACAAATTCACTTCTCATACAACTCCAGACTCCTTCCTTTTCCATAAACATTTAAGAAATGGTTTTCCATACAAAATGTACGAATGCCAAGGTGGCACATACCAAATTTAGAGTAAAATTGTTATTGTTCTTATAACTGCTAGTTTGAGTATGCTCATTGTCGTTCTATATTGTGTTCTTCTTTCCACCAAAACCGCAGAGGCAGTGTGTTTCCGCGTGTAACAACAAAGCATTGTGCTTTTTGAGTACGGCTCTCAAATATCCTGCATGCCACTCTTCTCCCACATGCACATAAAGAATAACTCAGAGATGTAACTTTTGTCCTGCTCGAGGGCTCAAAGTCCACATACAGACAGAGAAATGCTTGTGGCAAGTCATTTTGAATGCCCATTTACTGTAATGGCTTGTTTAGAGTGTCAGTAATTTTCAAAGGGTCGGCCTTGCATTCCTTTGGAAGTTCTCAGGAAGTGTTCCACAATGGGGAGCAAATGGCCCAGAGGCGTTGTCCCACCAGCAGAGATAGAGGGCAGGGGCCAGGACACACACACACACACACACACACACACACACACACACACACACACACACACACACACACACACACACACACACACACACACACACACACACACACACCGTAAGACAGCCATTTCTCTTGTGAAGACCAGGAAAATTCTCCACACTATAAATGTGTACTATATTGTGGGTGAAATTCGGCCCTCACAACTACAGTAACACAAGTACAAGTACAAGTACAAGTACAAACTCACACACACACACACACACACACACACACACACACACACACACACACACACACACACACACACACACACACACACACACACACACACACACACACACACACACACACACACACACACACACACACACAATGAAGGGAGTAGAGGAAGTAGTGATGTAGTGCTAAATGACATGAGCAAGCCTTTTTAACAAGGTGGAGAGAGTGGAGCCTCCCAGAATCGGAGGGGTGAGATACAAACGTGCCCCTCTTTGCTGACCAGTCGTCTGCTCAGAATGCCACTTGCAGAGACGTAGTGTCAAGGGTGGTTTTAAAATGAGTCTGTTTGCCATCTGAAACATGACTGGAATGTTTGTGCGTGTGTGTGTGTGTGTGTGTGCGTGTGTGTGTACGTGTGTGCGTGCGTGCGTGCGTGCCTGTGTGTGTGTGTTTAATTAGAGGGTAGTCCTAATAGAGACAGAGATGGACCGTTGAAGTTCAGGGATGCGTGCCGTTGGCGAATCAATGCCAATTCAAAGCAGGGCCTATAGATTTTGATGTGCTATGAGTCCATTGTCCCGTGTCTAGTGACCAAATGTGACCCTACATTCTGTTGAATCAATTGCAGTGATATGCTGCGGGTGTTTTCTGTTATCAAGCCATTGAGAGTTTGTGTGTGAATTTGTAGTTTCACTCTGAGCCTTAGGAGAAAATGTATACTCATTACTCCTGAGAACTATCAGAGGCTGCTTTATTTGCGCCCCCTCCCTCATCCCCATTCCACAGACACCATTAGGCCATTATGACTAACAACTCTGCTATTTAAAGGGCCCTGTCTAAAATTCAGACTCCCCGTCTGGAGTCGTCTATACATATGGGTAGTAAATAGCTAAGACTCGTCTTGTGGTCTTCAAAGACAAAAATAAGGCTGGTCATAGAGATGTTATTACCCGCGGCAATCTCCATAAGAAACCCAACTATAAGAAGTATTCTGTTCTTCTAATAGCTGCCTCTTTTGAGCCCTATGGCAAGAAGGTTTAATTTAAGCATCAGCTGTCAAATAATAATGAACAATAATAATATTCATTATTTATATAAAGCATCATTCCAAACAACATTTCAATGTGCTATTCATTTAGAAAAAAAGAAATTCAACAACAAATTAAAAACAAATAGGCACAAAGCAACGGAAATTCTGAAAGTGAATGTAAATGTAAATCAACATTTCTACTATATGTATTAATTTGGGAAGGGAAGGACGATGACCTATATTATTCATTCAGGCATTCGGGTTATGTGTTAAGAGTTCATGTCTCATTCCAAAGGAAGACAGCCAGAGTGTGCATGTTAGAGATTCGAACACATGGAACAGCAGGTGCTTCAACGTGGCATTCTGCAGTGAGTGTTTGTGCATGGTGCAGTGCGTTGGCTACAAAGACACACTATTCTCCCTGGTCACAGGGAAGACACTATGAACCTTCATAGATGCAGGCCTCAGATACCAGGCTGCAGCTGCCGCGCACTCACACATCAGGGAGGGAAAAGTATGCATGCACACGTGCACATTTTCTCTCTCTCTCTCTGTATCTCCCACACACATACACATTCTCCCCCACGAACACAAGTATTCACTAACAACATAGGCTGCTTATCACCACCTTTTAGCATCCATTACAACCAACAAACATGGAGGGAACAAACATTGCTCTGCTGGTGGTGATAGGCATTGGAAAGAGCGGTAGAACTTCCCTATTTTAGGCGGCTTAATCTGTTTTGCCAGATGTGGTTCTCAAAGTGTGGTCTGCATGAGGACCCCAGGGGTCCGGGGGGGAGAATCCCCAGCAAATGAGTTAATCAGTTTAACCACTTAACCCTATTTTCTAAAACAGACAATCTACAAGCTCACAATGTGTACAAAGTCATGAGCTTGTAGATCAGTTATTTATTTATTTATTTAAAATCTGGAAACAAACAATTTTACATAATACAAATGTGCTCTTCCCGAGCAAAACAGGAGGAGAACCACTACACACCTGATGGGCTTCTATGTTTATGTGCAAAATAATCTTGATTCTGGCGCCTTTTGGCCATGCATGCAGCATTAACCCAGTGGACGTCTTCATAATCCATTTGTTCTGTCCCGTAATATGTCCCACCTCGTTTCATTATTCCAAAAAAAAAGTACTTAATGTTTTACTTAAGTAAAAGTATCAATATTGCAATGTAGAAATACTCTGTTACAAGTAAAAGTCTGGAATTAAAATAAAAAACATTTCTATAGTACAAAAGTATTGATATCAAAATGTACTTAAAGGTAGGGTAAGTGTTTTGCAATTATTCAAATAATTGTCAAATGGGTCTATATTCTGATAGTACACATTACTATAGAGTGTTTGTTCAGTAAAAGGAGTCTCCCATATTTCTCCAGCTCTTTATTAAACAGAAAATGCATTTTCAGTGCTCTCTCCTGATTGGTTTAAATGTTGTCACCTACCTGAAAATGTACTATATTCTCTTTACTTAAGAGCTAGAGAGACCCCTGTGACCGAACAAACGCTCTGTAGCAATGATTACTATCACAATATAGTACTTTAACCTTTTTAACAAAAAAAAAAGTAGCAAAAGTACAAAGTGCTCATTAGGTAGAATGTGCCGTTTCACAAGTTTTTCCAATGTATAAAATGTATTAAAATATTTTTGAAAATACAATGCGTCGCATGGCGAGGCATTGAGCTTGTAGATCAGCTATCAAATGGCCGAAATTGATATAGGACTGAAGTGGTTAGGTTACTGTATGTTTTGTAATAATAATCAAAATCTACAAAGTAACTAGTAACTAAACTTTTCAAATGAATATAAGTGGAGTGAAAGTACAATATTTGCCTTTGAGATGCAGACAGTGCGGAGTAAGTAAAGTAAAAAGTGAATATTGGAAATACTCCACTAAAGTAAAAACAAAATACCTAAAAACTGTACTTATAAGAACTGCACTTGAGTAAATGTAATTAGTTACTTTACACCACACTGCCTATGGGAGTAACTGTCCTAAACTTCACGCTAAACTCCCCACGGCAATAAAGAGAACTGCAGTGTTTCAGCTCAGCTCCCTCCTCCTCCTCCTCCCTCCCGTTGGAACCGTGTGGTTTTACGCTCCTGATCCCCGAGGGACCTCGCGCTCTGCATTCCTGTCATTCCGACCTCAGTCCCTCCTCGGTTACTTATTATCGTCGCCTCTCGACAACCATTTCAGAGCTCAGTTCAGCTACAGCGAAGCACACGAGACCCACGACCGCCCGTTGGAATACAGAGCAACGAGGGGGGATGAGAAACTTCTGAACCGAGAAACTTTGTGGGAAATAGTGGAATATACTTCGAAATTAACTTCCCAAGTTTAATACTTTTTTTTCGCCGGGGGGAGAGAGAGAGAGAGAGAGCCTGAGCTGGTAAGAGAGAGCTTTTTTCCCCACTTTTTACCACAATAGAAACCGAGTAACACAATAGAAAATGTGGAACGCCCTACCAAAAGGAGTAAAGGAGTGTAAAACCCTACTCTCTTTCAAAACAGCCCTAAAGATACACCTTCAGGAGGCTGCAATTGGAAAATGGCCCCTGTCTAAGTCCTAACCTGACCTACCCCCCTACCCCCCCCCCCTCTCTCCTTCTCCTTTTGTACATATTTCTCACTCTTCATACCAGTAACCTGTAAACTGATTGTATGACATTCTATAGTAGTTGTGTATATCTGTCTGTCTCTTATATGTCATCATGATTTGTGTGCATGGGGAACTCATTTGAAACAAGCTCTGTGCTTTTATGAGTCTTCCAGTTTAGTAGACCTTGTATTGTGAATTTGTACTTCCATGTACTGTTGTTCTCATGTCTTACTAAATAAAGTACATCAATCAATCAATCAAGTGTATTACACACACACATTGTTGCTGTTTTGAGCTATTCAGAACCATTTGGACTTGCGTTATCGTATCAAAACTTATTTACGGAAGCTTTAGGAACCGGATAACTTCGCGAAGAGAAAACGTATAGTTTTATTAGAGGCTAAATGTGGCTTACGTGTGGTTTTGCTCCCCCGTGAGAATGGAATTTTGCCGCACGCATTTTCGCATGTAGTAGGAAATCTGTCCACACGTGTCGCTGTTCTCAGTTGGGTTGGATTGCACACACCACCAATGATGTTTTAGTAACTTTACAGTCTACTATGTTAGTGACTTACTAGACTAAGCAAAACATTTCTCCACTAAGATGAGGAAATGAAACCTCTCCACATATGTTTTTTTTGTTTTGTTGTTGTGTTAGGTGGTTTGTTTGTTTTTGTTTTGTATACAGGGTGTCCTTGTTGGAAAGGCAGTAACTGTAAGCCTATATGTATTATATTATGTGTATGCTGTTCACAATATGGTCTAAAAAGAAAATGGTAAAAAGATGACTTCATATCATATTTAAGTGTATGTGTCAACCTTGAGACACATGCCTGCTCCATATACAGTACATGTACACATTAGATGAGCGCTGAGTAATAGTAATGTATATATATATATATATATATATATATATATATATATATATATATATATATATATATATATTGTATTAGTTATTGTATGTCATAAATGTTTAGTACTGACATTATCTATTGTCTAGTCCTTCACTGACATTCTTGTTATTATTATGAATGTGTTGATTCATTCTGCTCTCTTCCATGTTTAGGGCTGATTCTTGAATACAGTAGAACGGATCTACAACCTAACTGATCACCGGAGAGCATAACAACGTCCATAATCCTACATGGCGTCCACTGAGGAACCGTCTGGCACGGTCCTGCACCGGCTTATCCAAGAGCAGCTTCGCTATGGAAACTCCACAGACAACCGCACCTTGTTAGCCATCCAGCAGCAGGCCTTGCGCGGAGGCAGCGGAAGCAACAGTGGACCCGGTAGTGGAGGCGATGCATCCAGGAGCCCCCGCTCCTCACTTGAAAGCCTCACGCAGGAAGACCCTCAGTTCCCCCAGCTGTCTGCCAGGCAGGAGCCCCAGGGCCAGGAGCACCAGGGAGACTACCAGCACTCAGAGAACAGCTACCAGCTCTATCAGCTGCACGGAGAGGAGCTGCCCACTTATGAACAGGCCAAGGCTCACTCCCAGTACCTGGCTTCTCACTGGGGCCCTGCTGTGCAGGACGCCGCAGGCCCTCTCAAACAGCTCCACGAGGAGACACTCCTGCACGAGGGGGACTTCCACGAAGAGGCTAACCTGATGGAGGTGAAGCGCGGCCATGCTCGGTCGCTCAGTGAACGCCTCCTTGTGCAGATGTCCCTAGAGAGGAGTGATGTAGGGGGAAAGGTGGCAGGAGCCATCAAGAGCAATTCTCACAGCTACCCTGAGCTGGCTTACTACACCCCACATGGCCCCCAGAGCACAGGGCCCGGTCTGGACAAGCGCAGTCCACCACCAGAGTACTCAGCCCCCATCCAGGGCCAAGGATTTATCCCCCACCACCTGGCTCAGGAGCCACAGCCTCTGCAGGCCCAGCAGCACAGGTACACAGGGGTTGTTGTTGTTCAACCTGTGTGTGTGTGTGTGTGTGTGTGTGTGTGTGTGTGTGTGTGTGTGTGTGTGTGTGTGTGTGTGTGTGTGTGTGTGTGTGTGTGTGTGTGTGTGTGTGTGTGTGTGTGTGTGTGTGTGTGTGTGTGTGTGTGTGTGTGTGTGTATTTATGTTTACACTGGCACTGTTTTCCATTTTCATAGCCATCATTATGATCACAGACATTTTACGTCATGCCCTGTATTTCAGTTTTTAAATGGCCGTTCTCGTAATCAGCTCCCAGGACTGTCATTGCGTCTTGCATGCGTAAACAAAAATACAGTGAATCTCTGTAGCAGTGTGTCATGTCTCTTTTGAAACACTTAAGCGGGGAACATGTCCTGCTCCACAGGTGGTAGTTGATGCACATAGCGTTCGCAATGCCTTGCATACTACTACAAGGTTAGTTCCAGGTGCTTGCGATACTTTGGATGCTTTCACCAAAGCTATGTTCCCCATATAGGTTGTCACATTCTTAGCAGCCTGGAGTCTGCTTGTCTGTTTGCTGGTAGAAGAGAATGGAAGGACAGGTGTTTAAGTGATTCGTATTTCGATGCCTCGCATAAGTATAGTTGTTTCTCACACCCCTGTAGCCAGCTGAGACAGCCCCGTGGCTGTGACCAATTTAGGCAAGGTGCCAAGATGTCAGACATCTTTATGTTCACCGACCAGCTGATGTCATGATGAAATGTGCATACTTAATTAAGACATTATAGCCAAGTTATTAAAATAAAATCAATTATCTCTAACCCCAGGTATGCGCAGCCTGGCCAGACAGCTGAAACATTCTGCTACAACATGTTCACCGGCCTGCCCCCTGCTGGCCTGGAGGAGCCCAACCAAGTGGAACTGCTGATGATGGAGAATGAAAAGCTGAGGCAAGAGCTAGAAGCGCACAGGGAGAAGACGGGCCGCATCCAAAAGGTAAAGAAAACGTCATTAATGCAGTTGCTCTTGCAAACATTGTGCACTTGAGGGTGCAATAAATGTATTACTTGAATACTCCTAACAGGGCCAACAGAGAGAGAGGGGGGTGCTTGCTTGTTTTTTTGCTGAACTACAGTGGAAATATCCAAGATTGTCAGTTAGATGAACAAGACCACAGGCAGCACAAACTTGTGCCAGGGAAGTAAAATTGGCTTACATGTCCCGAAGTCAGATGAAAACTGAAGCGGCGTATGCCTTGCTAGACATTAGCACCTGTCTAGGAAACACTATCCTAGTGAGCAGTTGTCCCTCGCACATCCAGCACACGCCCTCATCTGCACTGGACAGATGAGAGCGGCAGCTGCTATCATCCATACCACAGAATCACAAACAGAGGCCATCAGGCAGCTACTGTGTCCACACTTCCCTCATTGTTGTAGTTGACCCAGAGGAGGGCTGGGTGTGTGTGCCCTTTAGTTCCACTGAGGCTATAGATTTTCAGTCTAATCCAGGACATGTCAGGGTGGTTGACCTCCTCAGCACAGCTGACCCACGTAGAAGAGGCTAGAGAGAGAGAGAGAGTATCCATGGCAGGCGGCCGACTGCTTTCGTGCTTTGATAAAAAATGAAAGGATCCTTTTGTACTTCACTCCTTTATTTTCTTGACAGTAGCTGTCATTTGTTTCAAGCATAACGTTTGCATAACGCATCGTCCTGTAGTGAACGTACGTGCTGAGTTTAATAGTCAGTTCCGTAGTCAACAGGCCAAAGCATGTCTTTCCACCTTTAACAGGATGGAACCAGGCCGTGAGACGTCGACTCGACTCACTCTAGCCATTATATGTATTTTAAAAAAAAGAATCAACTGCTTTCCGCTGAAGTTACGTCATTAAGCCATTGCCTTGTCTCAGCCTTAAAGAATGATAATTGCCAGGGTTGGAAAGTTTTCCCTGTCGGGCCGCGGCCCTGAGTAAACATGCCTGTGTGACTGCTGTAATGGTGTGTCCACAGCCCAGGCACAGGCATGCACACCTTTCCCGCACTGGCAGCTTGCCCAGACCTCTGTGTGAGTGCCTTTGTGTGTTTCATCATAGTGTGTGTATGTGTGTTGTGTATTTGCGCGTTTGTGCACTCACACCTGGAACCAGGGCTGTTGGCCCTCAGGAATGTAGATATAAATCAGTCACACAGGGAGTGGTGCTGGTTAGAATTCCTGCTCAGAATTATATACTGTACACACACACACACAGAATGTGTCCTGTTTATACCGTATACATACAATTCTTCGTGCCCATATGTATTTTTATGTACTGTACCAATATCCCCTCTGCCCTCTGGTATGTCAAAGTGGCTTACCTAAGAATCTCTCCTCTCTTTCCCCCTGCTCTCTTGCACTCCTCTTGTCACCTATAGTTGGAGCAGGAAATCCAGCGTATTTCAGAGGCCTATGAGACCCTGATGCAAGGCAGCAGTAAGAGAGAAAACCTGGAGCAAACCCTAAGAAAAAGACTGGTGGCTGAGATCAGGAGGTTGCAAGACTTCAACAGAGACCTGAGAGGTACAGACTACATTTCCCACAACCCCTACAGACAAATGGAAGTCCTGTTTTGTAGTGTGTGGTGACACAGATACATGGTCACAGTACTGTGACTACTACTGTACTGTGAATACTAACCTGGGACACACTTTGCTCCACAGAAAACCTTGAAAATGCCAGGACGCATGTCGCAAAAGAGGTGGAGGTTGCCGACCACAACCAGCACATCATGGCCAAACTACTTGAGCAGAGTAAGTATGTCATCCTGTCTGACTAGATTCCTCTCCCAGGCTCTGTGACACCCCCCCCTCCCACCCCAGTTGCGATCAACATTCTTGATTGGATTGAAAGCCTACCATGGGGCCCTTTAGTAGCTAAGCACATCCTGCATGCAGGAATTTCACTTGCATAACCTCTGCTTATTTGGTAAGTGGGCTTAATAATGGGGAATACAGTCCAGCTTGCTTGGAGGGAAGGAAATGGGGAAACTAGAGGAGAAATAAATCACAAACAACGCTATAAGACCCCCCCCCCCAAACCCCTGTTTAGCTTGATTTATATTGTCTATTTAAGAACCTGGATAAGAGCAGAGCGGAGGTGTTTCTGTGGTCCGAGTGAGGAATGTTCTTGCCCTATGTGGGTCAAAGGGATAGGGCGCCCACCCCCACTTCCTCCAACCTCCTCCTCTCGGCATTCCATGAGTGCTTGGGTAAATGAAGAACATCAGCCACGATGTTGGAATCCTGGGACTTATTAGCGGGCGGTTGGGCTCCGTCGGGAGAAATGGCGGACTGATATTTTTACTTTGTGGGAAGGGGATTCAAGTGACTTTCGACCGGCGGTTTCTTAGTGGCATGCAGTTCTCTTCAGGGCACTGCTTAACTCATAACACACAATCTTGAGATTGAGATCACCATTACAGAAATCATGATCATTTACCATCATCTGTTACTGTTAGACATACGCTAACCATATGGCCTCCTTTTGCTTTCACCTTAGATGAGGAGCAGAACCTTGAGCGGGAGCGTGTGGAACGGGAGCTGCAGCGGCTCCGGGCTACAGCAGACGAGCAGGGCTTGAGGGCGGAGCAGTTGGAGGAGGCCCTGGAGGCGTCTCGGGGCCGCGGCCGTCAGCTGGAGGAGGAGCTGAGGAGGAAGAGGGCATATGTGGAGAAGGTGGAGCGGCTCCAGAGCGCCCTGGCCCAGCTGCAGTCCACCTGCGAGAAGAGGGAGAGCCTGGAGATGCGGCTTCGAACGCGTCTAGAGCAGGAGCTGAGGAGCCTGAGAGCCCAGCAGGTACCACAGAAGTTACCTGTCCTCCTATTCGAAGACACATCCTGCACTTCAGCGTATTAACATCACCTAACCACCCGTCTTGTCCCTCCTCCCCCGCAGAGACAGTCTCAGCCACCAGGGGTGACGGTGAGCTCTCTGCACGAGCGACTACGTGAGCGCGAGGAGCGCATCCTGGCCCTGGAGGCCGACATGGTGCGTTGGGAGCAGAAGTACCTGGAGGAGAGCACCATGAGGCAGTTTGCCATGGAGGTTGCTGCCACCGCTGCGGCCCAGAGGTGAGCCTGGCGTAGATCATAACGTTAAACATGCACTGGTATCTTGTTCTACATGTGTATCTGGTGTGTTAATATGCAGTCAATGTGTTAGCTGCCATTTGTAGGCAATAGGCTGGAGAACACTCGCTTGTCGCTAGGTGTTTCGTAGGTTAACACTTTGTCTTTCTTTTGAATTTTGCAGTCCTGATCCTAACAGTATCTCTTTCCCTTCACAGAGACACCACCATCATCAACCACTCTCCCTGTCACTCCTCCAACAACAGCTTCAATGAAGACCTGCCAGTCGCTGACTACAGGAACCAGGAGATGGAAAACAGGTACGGGTTAACAGACACAATTGTTTGACTATGACAACAGACACCAGATAGATTTACTTAATAATTTATCATTCGCTCAATAATTAATGTTACTATAAACTGATTAAAGTCACTTACAATGCATGCAATCTCTTGCACACAAACCTCATTCGGGTTTCGTTAACAAAAGAAGTCAATTCATTGGATCCTATAGTGTTTTAACGGCTCTGCTGTTGTTTTTTTTTGTCATCAGGATTCGTGCTCTCTATGCCCAGATCCTGGAGAAGGATGCTGTGATCAAGATCCTTCACCAGCGGCTGCACCAGGACCAGGGGAGGAAGGACGGCCGTGTCACCCTCACGAAGAAGGACGTGGGGCTTCGAGCCGCCATCTCCACTCCCTCCATCAGCACTGCCAATTGCACCGCCAAAAGTAGAGGTAAGGATCATTGTTGTTTTTTTACAGACTATAAAACTGTGTTTTTTTAACCACATGAACCCTACTGTCCCTATTCTCTGAGCATTTGATGAAAATAGCAGATCTACACTATGTGACTAGCTGAGAGTTTGTAGATCGGCTATTTTCAGCAAGGACAATTGGTTTAGAGTGAAAAAAGGAGGGGACCAAGTATCAAACCCTGGGGCACCCCGGTAAACTAAGTATATGGGGTTTAATTGGTTAAGCACTGAGCAGTATGAAGAGTCATTACAGGTTTTGTACTTGGTAAGAAAGTTGAAAAAACAAATGTAATTTTAAGCATTCCTGACAGTATTGGTGTTTTCTTTTCTGCAGGTAAAAGCCTGTCAGACGACCAGACGCAGTTTCCACTGCATCGTTTCTCTGTCCAGTCCGAACCCGGGGCCCTCGGCCATCATGAAGAGGATGTGAAGGCCACAACCACAACCAAACTCAACAGCGGTGCCGGTGAGTCGTCTTGCAGGCGTGTATGCGAGCGTGTGCCGAGATCAGCCAGCCACCCGGCAATGCGGAACATGAATTCTACGAACTTTCTACGCATACTGCACATACTCGAAGTCACACATGCATGGACACATTTGTACACAGCATTACACAAGCACACTAACACATCTGCATGCATGTAAAATGTGATTTGAACCCTGACGCCGTCACATTAAGTATGGATGGTTCCTGGCGCTCATTGATTAACCATACCATGGCTTAACCAGCCAATGAGACGCCAACTGTCCAGGTCATAGTTCATAATGCGGGGCCTTGTGGAATGTACACGGTTAGGAAATGATGACCTATTGACTGAGCGCTCTTAACTGGAGTGGTTTGTTCCAGTATGGAAAATCTCTTTTGACCTTTAGCCATTGGCAGGATTGCTGTATCTGGGGCAATTTTCCAATGTTTACTCATTAAACATTCATACAATTATTCATTCTCTTTTTCCTCCTTTTTTTCCAGACAAGGCAGCACCACCGAAGTTGCCATTGAACCCCTTCAGAGGCTTAGATGACCTGGAATCTGAGGCAGTCGAAATCTTCATTTAAAACGAAGACAAGACTGTTTGCTTCTGGACACAAAAGAAAAGAACAAAGAGTAACGAAGAGTCTTGACGGCTGTGGAGAGCGAAAGTCGATGTCATTGATGTAGAGGTTGGAAATAACACAGAGGTTACACGTGGCAGGAATGTTGCAGAAGGACAGCAGAATGTGTGTTTAAAAAAACAGAAGACGAAGAGAAAAAAAAGACTGATCTCACATTTAAAGAGACAGAGCTGTGCTCTGTCTCGTCTGTCTCATGGAGCTGGGCAGCTGCTGGCAGGCTGCCCCGTCTGGGGGACCAAATGTGAATCTTTTGCGGTACTCAGACAGTATTGTGGATTGTAATGGCGCAACATGTTCTCAGAGAGTGTATGCCAAAGTATTTATATAATTGCTTCTCATTTATACTATCCCCCTGTCCCTCTTTTTCCTGTTCACAGAATCAAGGGGCTTCTATTTATCTAATCCGGTTTCCACATTCCCCAAATATTAGCTAAAGCCTCAAGCCCCTCTAGATCGATCTTCAGGACAAGGTTATCTTTGTGAACTCCCAACCTGCATTCCCCTCCCCCTGAAAAAATGTTGAGTTAATCTGAGTTAATTTATTCTCATGGAATTTATCTGGTTGGGAAAACTTCGCCTTTGCTCTTAAACTCATAAAACATGAAACGCTGTTGATTTCTATAGTCTCGCTGTCCATATTTCCAAAGCTTCAGTAGCGGGTTCTACTGAGGCTCAAAAGTATGTGTAGTGATACGAAATATAGAGAAAAGACAATGTTTTTTGTTTTAGTTTTAGTTTTTTTATTATTATTTAGTAGGGTGATGTGGCATGGCGTTGATTTCATCTTCTTTTGTGATTATATTCTCCTTCTCAAGGTATGTTTGTTTGTGTGTGTGTGTGTGTGTGTGTGTGTGTGCGTGCGTGCGCGTGTGGGTGTGTTATTTCCTGATATGGCGTATCTGCTGGTCTGAACGTCATGGGGATAAAAGCTGCAAACTACACCGTTTTTGGTTTTTGTTTACTGTGAGCTTTGAACTAACAAAAAGGTTAATTATATATATATATATTTTATACAGATGTATTATTTTAGATATAATAGTGCTGAGAGCAGGATGCCAAAGAGTTTATCTTATGTTTATTATGTAAGTTATGTGCAGACAATCACGGTCATGTCAAGCTGTATACCAACCAACCAAGTGTTGACCTCAAGCAAAGACATTTCTGTGAACTCCTAACAATATGAAGGTTGTTAAAATCAAATTCATGCAACATTTCATAAAGCAATAAAATATTCTAATATATGCAAAAGCTGGTTTCCTGACTCGTGACTGGGCTGAATGAGGTGGAATTTTAAAGTGTTACAATTCACCCAAGCACCTGACATTAAGTGGAAAGCAAAATATTAACTGCCAATTTACCTTCCTATTCCTCTTCACATCTAATCACTCCACGTCACCTTATCTCTCTGCTCTTCTTCACACGTTCCACGACCCACCCACCCTCCACAGAGCAATGAAAGGCCTTTACCTCTGCGTCCCTCCACAGAGCAGTGAAAGGCCCTTCCCTCCGTGTCCCTCTACAGAGCAGCTAGCTTCTTTCGTTAATGAATGCCAGAGAGCTGCATTCTTTTGGGTTCAGCTTTCCCTGGTGGCCTGTTCTCTTGTTCTCTGCTCGAGCAATGAAGAGAGTGTTTGACATACATAGCATTCTTAAAGGGACAATGTAACGATATACTTGACAAAGGCAGGTTTCTCCCAGATTAGTGGCTGATCCCGTTCAGCATACCTATGAACGGCAACACACCGTTGCCAACATTCATTACATTCATAATTGGTCTATTTTATTGTCCTCAGATTCCACTATAACACCCGGACTTAGAGAGGTGTTTGTGTGCTATTTTGAGGCATGCCACAGTGTGCGAGGATGAGATAGAGATGAGAATAGAATGATGAGCTCTTCTGTTATGTGATATCTGTTTCTGTTTGCATCTCTATATATATTTCTCTCTCACACACACACAAACACACACACACACACACACACACACACACACACACACACACACACACACACACACACACACACACACACACACACACACACACACACACAAGATATTGACTTGTACCAGTTTGTGCCGGTTGTGCGGCACTGAGCTGACAATGAGACTTCACAGTGAGGCAGGACAATAGCCATGGCAGAGAATGTGCTGGGGTCATCAGAGCAGGAGGTTGACAGCTACAGTTTTCACACACACATCCCAACAGTCTGCGTGTATATGTGTGGCCCTGTGGGCATGTACGTAGGATTCAACACACCCTTGAGCTCAGTAAAGCTGTTTATTGATCATTTCCTTACAGCAGTGTTTTTCAAACGTTTTCATGGCAAGGCAAGTATTGGCAATTATTTTGTGCCAAGGACCCCATACACGATTGGTGGTGTTAAAGTTTTTCACCTTTGTTCAAGATTTTTTGAAAATAGAAGAACCACAAGCTCACAACGCATCACAATGCGACACATAGGCTAGGTTAAAGTGGTTAAAGTGGTTTTGATGCTGCTATGTTAAGTAATTTTTATGGGAACCATCTGGAGCCCCCTCAAGGACCCCTGGGGGTCCCACTCACGAGACCCCACTTTGTCACTACATTTAGAGCCATTACAAACAAATTGTAATATTACAAAACAAATTATAATGTCATCGTTGACATATTGATAAGCTTTGCTTTTTAGATTTAGCAAACACTTGCATGACTTATTCATAATTGGATTGGTCTCATATGTGTAACTCGTAAAGTGCAAATCACAACAGTCTCATAAATATTTGTAACTTGTAAAGCGCAATCCGTAACTTGTAAATCAGATTCCATTCTGGTGTAATCTGACTCACACGGATGAAGCAAACAGAATATGTGTGTAGGTGCATCCAATCTCTCTCTCTCTCACACACACACGCACGCACGCACGCACACGCACGCACGCACGCACGCACGCACGCACGCACGCACGCACGCACGCACGCACGCACGCACGCACGCACGCCAAAAGGCACAGATGTTAAGTATGCCTTTGTGTGGTTTGATAATTAGATAGGGGGCACTTTAAAACACCTCAGCATGCCTGGGCTTGGGCTTTTTATAAAGAGGAAATTAGATGGCAGGATAGCCTGAATGCTTATGACAGAACAGCTTGTATGGGAAAACACAGAACAGGAACTGGCGGTATGCAACGCAATCAATCTTATTTATGAACTGAGAGCGTTTATCTAGCGCGCTGACTGACAGAAGTTTGAAGAGCGGCCAACATTCCTGAACCAATGTGAAAGGCGGTCGACATGTTTGGACCTACAACAGCTTCATCTTTTGCCTAAATTTACACTCCGTCGTACAATGGTGTCACGTGCCGAAAAAAGCTGATCTACAAGCTCACACGCCACTGTGAACTTGTAGATCGGCAATTTTCGACGAAGTAGCCTAGTCAGGCTTTTCTCCCAGGGTTATCATGATGAAAAAGGATGGGACATAGGCTACAGTAGGCCTAGGCCTAGATGAGAGCGCGATCAGAGGTCACATACCACTGTGTGCTCTAGCATGTCAGGAAACGTCCTGGAAAATTAATTTTGCTACATTTTTGCTATTGCTCAACCACATGAGAGCTCTGCGCTGACCTTGATTGTCATGAAAGGAATGGTTTTGTTGGCGTGTAAACATGCAGATAGGCTACACATCTTAGTTTTTTGTTTTGTTTTCCGTTTCTTTTTTGCATTGCAGGAGTTTTATTGCTTTCTTTTGACAGTTTACGGTTTAACAGCACATGCCTAATACGCTTCATTCTTTGAAGTTTCAGCACATTCAGCAAATTCGCTGATGGTAAACACTGATATGAAAGTCAAAGGGGGAGGAGGAGGCTTCTGGGACACAGACAGACAGGAATCCAATCCTCACACTGGGCTAATTAGAGTGGTGACTGTACACAACAGCATTCTGTTATGAACTAGGTCACAGGCATTCAATAAGAGTCACAAACCTTTTGATCCAAGGTCCTGCCTAAACTAACCCCTTCTTTGCCAAGTTCAGACACGAATGACAGACTCAAACCAATAACAAAATGTTTGCTTTGTTGTGTTAGTTCGGTGAGAGATTGACTGACTGCCAGGCCTTGGGAAAGATATCCATTGATTAAATGCAATAACTTTTCACAGATTGTCCCAGCTAGCTTCTCAAAACACCCAGAGGGAAAATCATTTGACAAAGTTCCCTCATTTGTTTCTCTTGGGGGAAAAAGAAGCCAAACATTCTTTGAATCTTAGTAATACATGTGTCACTGTGTGTGAAGGGACCCAAGAACTTAACTTGTCCCCACCCACACACCAGCCTGATACAGATTGCAGTTGTGTGAATGACATTCCCATTTGCTTAGAGGTCTCAAGCTAAAACAAAACAAAACAAAGCAAACAAAGAAATCCATACTTAAACACACAATTGTTAATTTGCTGTTATACAATACAGTAACATCCTGAGATGTTCATTTAAATCTGAGACAAATCTGAACAAATGTAACCAGATGGACATGGACCCATCTCTTGGAGTTACAAAGGCTAAAATCGAGGCTTTTACTGTGAAGGCAATCAAGTTCAGTGAGGAAAATCGTCTTTACAACGTTCCTATTCAATGCAACCAGATTGATCATCTCATTTCTAAAATATAAGAAGCCGTAGTCTTTGGTAGGCTTGGTTCCTCTATGCAAAATAGGGTTCTTGACTACAGCATTGGTGTTCACATTGTGCAATAAATATAGATTAACCTCCTAACAACAGCGCTGGAAGTACTCACATTTGTTACTTAAGTAAAACAAAGTACTGAAAGGTAGAAACACAAGTTACTAGTAAAAGTCTGGTAATAGAAATTTACTTCAGTAAAAGTATAGAAGTATTGTCATCATCAAATATACTTAAAGTACCAAAAGTAAAAGTACTCATTATGCAGAATGTCACAAGTTTTAAAATGTATAAAAATAATTAGAAAATAGCAGATCTACAAGCTCACAAGGCGTCACAAGCTATTTCTAAATAGGCAAAGTATATGTAGGGTTGAAGTGATTCATCTATTTTTTATAATAGTCTAAATCTGCTTGTAACTAGTAACTAAAGGTTCCGAATAATCGTAGTGGAGTAAAAGTGCAATATTTGCCTCTGAGATGTAGTGGACACACACACACACACACACACACACACACACACACACACACACACACACACACACACACACACACACACACACACACACACACACACACACACACACACACACACACACACACACACACACACACACACGTCTGGAATTACCTGACCTGAAACAGTACGTCACTGAGTGGTATAATTTATTTTCTACACAAGTGTACACGTATAGTGTTGTGGTAAATGCTCCCCATCCCAGGAACCACTTTAACATCTCCCTATGACAGTGGTTCTCAAAGTGGGGTCCGGGGACCCCCAGGGGTTCTTAAGGGAGTTCCAGGGGGTCCCCAGCTAAATGATTGATAGTTAGGAACCAAATGGACCCTTACAGGTCTGTAACTCTGAGAGTGTAAAATGGAATCCGTATAAGTGTCAATTTTGAACCAAATGCACCCGTAAGTGTCCATTTGGTTCAAAATTGACACTTATACGGATCCATTTGGGGGGCAAGTATAGACCCCTGGTGACCCTGGTCAGTGAATTATGTAGGATTTAAGTGATTGTTCAAAGAGACGCAGAAGACAAATCCCCATAGCATAGTCCTAAATTATTCTCATTAAACAGCTGATTACTTATTAGATACTATATGTTTTGATAATGTTGAGTAGCAAAGGGGTATCACAGTACATAGCACCAAAATGAATGCTTTGCTATAACACCAGTGGTGGTCCTAGTGTGTTTAAGTAAGAGGCAATCTTTTAATGGCCACTATTTGACTATTGATAATAGTAATAGTCAGTGACCCTGTACAAATAAAGCAACCCTAAACAGAAAAACAATCATAATTGAAGTTAAATCAAATGATTATTTATCTCTGCCTTATGAAAGGAGATAATGATTTATTTCTGAAATAAATAATGATTTAATAATGTCTCCAGGTTTAATGGAAGTGGATATACAGTATATATCCAAATGACAGGTGGATATAATAAGTACCAAGAAATTATATTTTGCAACACTGCATTTAGAACACCATAGTGCTGCACAGGGATGGTGAGAAATGACATGCCTACAAGTTGATTCAATGCACTTCCTGTTTCAACAGGTTTGGTAAAACATGTACATGCAAAGATGTTCTCATTCACTGCAAAGACATTCAGTCATTCAGTTCAGATTGTTAAATTGGGACGAATAATCCACTGGCTATGTACAGCAGATCAACATGACCCAAAAGCCCCTAACTGAAACAACCGTAGATAATTCTGTAACAATTCCCAGGATTCAATGTCTTGTGGCAACTGGCAACTGCTGTATCTTTTACTCATGTGTTGGTCTTTCAAACACATGTCAAGAGTCTCATCTTTTGATGCTACATCCTTAAATAGTTAAATAGCTCCACCTGGTGGTGGCACTTTCCTAAAACCAGCAAATTTGTAAACATACAAGCATTCTGATTTTGTAAAATAATAAAATAAAATCAGATTGCCTCCTGCTTGATGTGGTTCAGAGGAACTTAAATCTAAAAAAGCAATAATAGACAGATATGTAGACAGACATGATCAAAAAGAGCAAATGCGTAAATATGGCAGTGCAAATATCGTTTAAGTTTGTGTGCCATGTCAAAGTATGTTAGTCCTTGGGCCAGACGAGATATCGCTACCACTAAGTTGGCAAAACCTTAACTAAATTGTTTTTTGGGCCAATATAAGTAAATAAAAATATGATAGACTTTCAAAAGGAGCAGCTTTTTATATTTTTTGACATGTTGTTATTTTTCTCTATAGGCGGATTTTCATTCATAGCCAACAACATATTAAAAGTTATATAACACACTTTTTGGACATCACACTGCTCCTTTTTTTTTATAAATTAAACAAACCTGTGTCCAATTAAAGTAGTTGATGAAGTGGGTGTGGCCTATTTGGTGGTGGAGCAGTTTTTTCAGGAATCAAAGCTGAAGTAGTAGAGGCCCTAGGAGGGGTCCACGCGTGACTGCTTTTTTTTTTCCTAGTTGTGATTTTTGGCATCCATAGGACCTCTAATATTGGGATTTTGATGATCCCAAGAAAAAAGTGGTCCCAAGTGTGTTTTTTTCAATGTTTTATTAACCCTATGAGACCTGCGGGATGGCTGGCTTGAACGCCGGCGAGACTGTCTTTCGGAGACTGTGGAACACTCAAATTTAGACGTAGCCCAAAGATAGAGATATCATTTGATTCCAGACAACCTCAGGTTTCCAATGGGACCAACCTTGTCATGCTACCTTGTCGGGAAGGGGGCTAAATACCTAATGATTCAAAGTTAAGACAACATTTTGGCGAGGGAAAAACAACCATCACCATTTTCCAAATGGTCCCTTGAGCTGTCACCTCAATATATGTGAATGAAAATGGGTTACATGGATACCTACAAGCCTCTCCTGTACAGACATGCCAAATGTATGCCTATCTCATGCAGTTCTGGGCAAGAACCATGCAGTGTTTTGCATGCAGTACAAATATGTAATTTCTGCCTATTGTAAAAAGGAGACCACTTCTAGGAGAGGAGACTGCATCTATAGCTGTATGAGACCACTGTACTGTATCTAGAAACCACTGTACTGTATCTAGACCACCACACTGTATCTATTGCTATATGAGACCACTTTAATGTATCTAGAGACCACTGTATTGTATGTATACCACCGCATTGTATCTATTGCTATATGAGACCACTTTACTGTATCTAGAGACCACTGTATTGTATATATACCACTGTACTGCATCTATTGCTACATGAGACCACTGTACTGCATATATGAGACCACTGTATTGTATATATACCACTGTACTGCATCTATTGCTACATGAGACCACTGTGCTGCATATATGAGACCACTGTATTGCATCTAGACCACTGTGCTGCATCTATATCCCACTGTACTGAATCTATAAACCACTGTGCTGCATCCAATCCCACTGTACTGAATCTATAAACTACTGTACTGCATGTATAGACCATTGTACTGCATCTATAGACCACATACATTGACCACTGTACTGTATCTATAGACCACTATACTGCATCTCAACTCAACACAGCTTTAAACATGTATATATAAAGCACATTTAACATGAATATGTCGCCACAAAGGCTCGGTAGATGCAGTACAGTGATCTACAGATGCACTAGAGTGATCTACAGATGCACTAGAGTGATCTACAGATGCAGTAGAGTGGTCTACAGATGCACTAGAGTGATCTACAGATGCACTAGAGTGATCTACAGATGCAGTAGAGTGGTCTACAGATGCACTACAGTGGTCTACAGATGCAGTAGAGTGGTCTACAGATGCAGTAGAGGGGTCTACAGATGCACTAGAGTGGTCTACAGATGCAGTAGAGTGGTCTACGGATGCACTACAGTGGTCTACAGATGCACTAGAGTGGTCTACAGATGCAGTAGAGTGGTCTACAGATGAACTACAGTGGTCTACAGATGCAGTAGAGTGGTCTACAGATGCACTAGAGTGGTCTACAGATGCAGTAGAGTGGTCTACAGATGCAGTATAGGGGTCTACAGATGCACTAGAGTGGTCTACAGATGCAGTAGAGTGGTCTACAGATGCACTACAGTGGTCTACAGATGCAGTAGAGTGGTCTACAGATGCAGTAGAGGGGTCTACAGATGCAGTAGAGGGGTCTACAGATGCAGTAGAGTGGTCTACAGATGCAGTAGAGTGGTCTACAGATGCACTACAGTGGTCTACAGATGCACTAGAGTGGTCTACAGATGCAGTAGAGTGGTCTACAGATGCAGTAGAGGGGTCTACAGATGCAGTAGAGTGGTCTACAGATGCAGTAGAGGGGTCTACAAATGCAGTAGAGTGGTCTACAGATGCACTAGAGTGGTCTACAGATGCAGTAGAGTGGTCTACAGATGCACTACAGTGGTCTACAGATGCAGTAGAGGGGTCTACAGATGCAGTAGAGTGGTCTACAGATGCAGTAGAGGGGTCTACAGATGCAGTATAGGGGTCTACAGATGCACTAGAGTGGTCTACAGATGCAGTAGAGGGGTCTACAGATGCAGTAGAGGGGTCTACAGATGCAGTAGAGGGGTCTACAGATGCACTAGAGTGGTCTACAGATGCAGTAGAGGGGTCTACAGATGCACTAGAGTGGTCTACAGATGCAGTATAGGGGTCTACAGATGCAGTATAGGGGTCTACAGATGCAGTAGAGGGGTCTACAGATGCACTAGAGTGATATACAGATGCAGTATAGGGGTCTACAGATGCAGTATAGGGGTCTACAGATGCAGTATAGGGGTCTACAGATGCAGTAGAGGGGTCTACAGATGCAGTATAGGGGTCTACAGATGCACTAGAGTGGTCTACAGATGCACTAGAGTGGTCTACAGATGCACTAGAGTGGTCTACAGATGCAGTAGAGGGGTCTACAGATGCAGTATCAGTGTCCAGAGATGTCTACAGATCACGACAGTAGTCTACAGACATACTAGAGGGGTCTACAGACACACTAGAGGGGTCTACAGATCACGACAGGGGTCTACAGATGCACTACATGGTATACAGATGCACTACAGTGGTCTATCGATACAGTACAGCAGTCTATAGATACAGTAGCTAGTCTATAGATGCAGTACAGTGGTCTTTAGATGCAGTACAATGGTCTATATATGCAGTACAGTGGTTTATAGATTCAGTACAGTGGGATATAGATGCAGCACAGTGGTCTAGATGCAATACAGTGGTCTCATATAGCTATAGATGCAGTACAGTGGTATATATACACAATACAGTGGTCTCTAGATACAGTAAAGTGGTCTCAGATAGCAATAGATACAGTGTGGTGGTCTAGATACAGTACAGTGGTTTCTAGATACAGTACAGTGGTCTCATACAGCTATAGATGCAGTCTCCTCTCCTAGAATTGGTCTCCTTTTTACAATAGGCAGAAATTACATATTTGTACTGAATGCAAAACACTGCATGGTTCTTGCCCAGAACTGCATGACCATCTTGGATGGCATCTTGAAAATTATGCCTTTCTGCTAAGTATATTTTCCTGGATATTTGGGATGTTCTCAAGCATGCCTAAAGGTACCAGAATCAATTGAAACCCCTTTTGTATCAATGTTTAGGGAGGTTTAGTGGTACTCTTTCTTATATGCCTATTGACCGGTCTATTTCTCATAAAAAGTGCTTGTTTAAGATAAGGCTGAAAATTACCACCCCAGAATGAAATACTATGGGTAAATTATACATTTCCTGAATCCTTAGGGTCATGTCAGTATTCCAGTTGTTGTGTTTTGTGTCTCTGATGTTTCTTGATGCCACAGAACTAAAAGAAAATATATGGTTTAGGCGGAAATTGTGAGAAAAAAAAGGTTATTAAAGGTTTGAAGAGCTCCAGTGACCACTGTACTTATCATACATAGTCACCAAAGGGCTCGAATGAAAGCTCAAAGTGTCCCCTTAAAAATGATACCAAACATAAAATATAAAACATTGTAATATGCCCTGAACGTGAGCCAATACCAAGATATGCACATGTGTCTAAAATGCCATTTTTCAATGGGGGGTGGTAACTTTAGCAGCTGATAACCCCAATTTAGCTGGGCCTCAGGAAGGTCTATCATACAAAAATAATATAGGAATAAAAAAATCCCAACTAGAATTTGCCATCCCAGGTGGTAGCGATATGTGAGATTTTGGGGTTTGGCCCAAGGACTATGTGCAAATGTCCTACTCCTTCATTGTCATTTAAAGGATTTCTTGTAATGTTTGTCTTGGCCAGGGGGGGGACATTATAGCAGTGACCCCTGGTGTGTGTAGTTGAAATGAGTGGAGGGGCTGTGTGATGTGTTTTTTCTTCTGACTGTCTGGGTGATATAATGCCACTGTAGTGAAAACACAGCTTTGCATGATGGTTATTTGATGATGCGGGAGAGTTTTTATTTGCTTTTGACCGAGAGAGAACTGTCAGTATTTGATGTTGAATGCTGTATCAGATGTTGTATTCAGTTCCTCCTTGGTCTTGGAGTTCCCTTAATTAATACAGACTAGAATACAGACATAGTACATACAGACTATTCAGATGTGCATGTCATCATGCACATCTGAATAGTCTGTATGTTGCTGTTGCAAGTTTTTTAATTGGTGTGAATGAAGACGATGGGAGATCAACCACAGCACTGGGGAACCTCTGTGTTTTAAACCAATATTAGCCTATTGTAATATCCAGTGGTGTAAAGTAAATAAGAACATTTACTCGAGTACTGTTCTTTTTTAAGTTATTTTTTACTTCATTGGAGAATTGTACTTTTTATTTCACTTCAATTATGAAACTTTAGTTACTAGTTACTTTGCAGATATAAATTGTCACATTATAAAACATATAACCACTTCAGCACTATTTTATACATAGGCTATTTGAAAATAGCCGATCTACAAGCTTACAACGTGTCGCATCGCGAGCTTGTAGATCTGCTATTTTCAAATATTTTAGTACTTTTACTTTTGATACAATACTTTAAGTATATTTCGATGGCAATACTTTTGTACTTTTACTCAAGTAACATTTTGAACAGAGCAGGCCTTTTACTTGTAACAGAGTATTCTTATATATTGTGGTATTGCTACTTTTAATTAAGTAAAAGTACTTCTTGAGTACTTCTTCCACCACTGTGTAATATTCACAAACCCACATGCATGCCTTCTTCTTCCATAAAACATAACAAGTAGGATGCTGCTGCTGTTGTAGGATGTTTGTTGTTGTATGTTCGCCCCCGGGACAATAGGCGGCGATGTGCCCGTGTCTATGGCTCCAAAATGCAAATGCGACCACGGCGAAGAAGAAGTCGAGCGCATGTCCGCCATTTTCTGAAATCCAAGAGGAAGAAGCTGTGAGAAAGAAGTCGCGCGTCGGGAAAACAGAAAACAAATCATGCGTTGCGTGGTCGCAGGCTGCGGTAACTTTCCCAAAAGATTTCAAATACACCAAACGCCCTTTCACTGTTTCCCCAAAAACCCAGAACTTTGCAAACTATGGCTGCTCGCTATCCGATACCCGGGCTACGACCCCAACACCCCTATCGATGCCACACAGCTGCGGTGTTTACGTGTGTGCAGCAAACACTTCGCCAGAAGCGACTACCCTGAGACCGCAGCGTACAAACCCCACCTGAGACCCGGCTCTGTCCCCACCGTGTTCCCCTGGTCCACCCAGAGCCATGGGTCCACCCAACACACCGGGTCCTCCACAGAACACACCGGGGCCGAGGCGACGGACCATGATGCCGCCACAGCCAGCTCATCGTCAGCTGGACCACCGCAGGTATAAGGACGGAGCGTGCAGAGAATGGGGCTTAATAAGTCAGTGTTGTGTTTCTCTAACTTTTTAGTTTCAAGTAACCTCACTCTTCGAGTCAGTGTTCAAACGAAACCAAAATTGCTTGCGGGTCCATTTGGTTCCATTTATACAACCGCAGAGTTACAGACCTGTGAGGGTCCATTTGATTCCATTAGCTGTGGACCCCCCTCATGGATCCCGAGGGACAGTGGATTTAAAAGTTGTGTCCGGGCCCCTACCCAACTTTTAAATACACTGTCATGGCAGAGGTTAATGTGGTTCCTGGGATGGTGAGCATTTACCAAAACACTGTAGCTATGGATCCAAGACGGTCATCTGTCATGACCGTAATGGACGAACTTCAACATAGTGTTTGCACGTTCTCCCTTTTTGTCCCGTACATCTACATAAACGTTCAGATTTCAAATATAAAGTGCTTACCCCATGGCCACGGATATTACAATTATGTACGGGCCCTCAGAAGTACCCGTATGTTCCGTATTGTTCAATAAACAGCATTTTAATCCTATCGGTGGCCATTTTCTCGTGGTAATGTATCAGTTCAATACACCTCCCAACCGATAGGGCCGCTTAGTTGAAAGCATATGGAGAAAATACAGAGAAAATGGCCACCGATCGGATTTAAATGCTTTTTATTTAACAATACGGAAGATACGGGTCTTCTGAGGGCCCGTACATAATTGTAACATCCGTGGCCATGGGGTAAGCACTTTATATTTGCAATCTGAACGTTTATGTAAGATGTACGGGCTAAAAGGGGAGAAACTATGTTGGAAGTTCATCCATGTATGGGCTACATATAGGTGCACATCTATCCATTTAGTTCTATTTGTACACTCTCAGAGACTAGAGTTACAAACCTGCAGCATTTACAACCCCCTCAACAAACACTTTGAGAACCACTGACATAAGTCATACAATTTGTTTTAAATAGCCGACATACACGCTTACTATACTCATTCGCAGATACACATTCTATTTGTTCGGCCTTGACCTGCCCAAAAGGTAACTGGTACAGAGATGCAGAGATGTATTTTATAAATGGTGCCAAATACATATCATGATTTTTAAATTACGCTTGACCTCTAACATTTCTACAATTGCTACAAAACCTGTGGATCTGCAGTCATTTTGGGCATAAACAAGAAATTGAAGGGTGAATGTAGGTCTGATAGTGATTTGTGGTTATGGTACCTAATAGACTCCTGTCTCTCCTCAAAGAGAATATTTACTTACTTTACACCCCACTTGACTGTTAAATGACTGATCAATAATCCAAATGATGTTGCTCTTTGTAGAAACTACCTTTTTGATGTAAGTAAGGGATAATGTTTATGTACACCCTGACAAGTCAGTCAGTCAGTCCATCAATCATGACATGGATCCTCCAGCTAATATCTTCTAACCTACGTTCATGTTGCTAACACGGTTATTTTCATTTCTTTATTTTGAATAAAACAATTCAAAAAGGTTAGACTGTCTGCTTTCTCGCCCACTCCAATTGCAATCCAGTGCTGCTGATACTATGAGTTTGAAGAGTGCCGCGTCCACAATGCTTCTCTGTAGGTGGCGCGCCCACATGCCTATTCCTGTCAACAGTGGGTTTGCTAAATTGGGAGAGTGAGAGGGCCGGGTGTAACCTGTCAGGATTTATTTATGCCTGTCTGATTAAAAAAACGCTGCCTAACAGTAGCATGTAGCCTAATAATTAATCAGTTTAAAACTAGGATGGCTTGTGTTGTGCGACAGTGTCGCTGTCCGTGGTGCTTAAGGTGCATAATTGTCTGGGAAGAAAGTGGGAAAAGGAATGATGAATGATATGGAGGAAAATAATATATACACACACACACACACACACACACACACACACACACACACACACACACACACACACACACACACACACACACACATGCACACACAGAGAGAGTATATAACAAAGAAAAGGAATGACTACAGTTTAAATTGTTGCAGATAATACAAAACTGGCTGAGTTTGTGCGGGGATGGGGGGGCTGTTTATGTGCTGACTTAACATTTATTGCTGTCTAGCAGCTTTTTGGTGTCCTACTCCCTATTTTGGGAATGTTTTGAAACTAGCGGATTTACGAGCTACTTTTGAATAGCTGAAGTACAAAATCGGGATTAAGTGGTTATCTTACGTATTTCCTTCTTAAGTAAATGTAACATTTGTAATGGCTGTTCTATTAGGATCTCTCCTCAGAAGTCACCTAGTTGACACTGGCTAGTAATTACAGATGCATTATGCAATATCTTTGATAATTAACAAGTCAAGTAGTTGGTCAACAAGATATGGGGTGGGAGGTGCCATAGGGGAGAGGGAGAGCTGGCTTGTTTCGAAACATAATGCTAGCTTGTTACCAAATTCTCCTTGTTTATCGTTAGTGGTCACATATCACACATTGTAGCTTTAATACTGTACAATCTGTATACTTATATAACCCCATTCTTTGAACCCTTTTCTGTAGGAGAAACCCACAGATGTTGGATGCCAATGTGATTGCCTTGACATGTGTAGTTGTTCAACTTCTCATCCCAATGAACTGATATTGAATTCTAAGGGTAAGATCCTTTTACACGAGAGATTATTTTGTGGGCCTAAAATATATTGGGTTAAAGGATGATCAACAGAGTAATTAATTAGTCATTAGTTGGGTTAAAGGATGATCAACAGAGTAATTAATTAGTCATTAGTTGGGTTAAAGGATGATCAACAGAGTAATTAATTAGTCATAAGAGTAATTTTGAACATTATATATTTTCCATTGTGTTTGTTCTCAGCCATCCAGGTGATGCCAGAGCAAGGCATGGTCTCAGCTTCATGGTCAACAGATCATTCATATGCTGTCCCATTAGAACGGGGTCAGGCACAACAAGATTTAAACACGGAAAAGTAAGTCTCCATGAATTCAAGCCAAGGCTTCATGGGGTGTGTAATTGATAGAAAATAAGTCATTTTTAGGGTGAACTACTCGTTTAACCATCACTTTTGCTTTTCCATATTACTTTCAGATTGCAACATCTGCCAATGAGAGGCAAGTATTTGTATGTGGTGGATGAAGACTGCCTCGAGCACAACTGCCCATTGTGTGGTAGCAGCTGTAGGTTAGAAAAGCTCCTGCATGGCTCCCTTCTGATCATCACCCAACAGTGCCCACAGTGTGAATACTGCAACCAGTGGAAAAGCCAGCCACACTCATACTCCCCAACAGCTGATGGCCAGGAACAGACGGTGTGCACCGAATTAACTGGACAACAGGTAAGAACTTGCCCATGTAAATGTGGAATAGAGCATCCAGTAGACACTTAATAGACTGCAGGTTAGTGATTATTGATTCCCGGAGGGACATTCAGGTGTTATAACGGCAACAGCAGAAACACGAGAGCTACAGGTAAAAGTCAAGAACCAAACCAAGATAAATAAGAACAGTCAGAAATAGATAAAATAAAATACTTAGTATTACATTTTTAAAATACTCAGATGGCCCTAGATATCTACACTGGATCTCTGACTGAGTGAGTAAACAACTGTCTATCAATTAATACAAATATACAGTATTAATGTACACATATACATTATACATAACGCATATATATTTATATGTATAGACTATCAACAATGAATGAAAAATGGCTACTCACTGCTGCTGTTAGTCCCTATTCTGAGCATGCCATTGTCGGCAAAAGAGTTTCACATCTGCTAGCGAAAATAGTGGATCTACACATTGCATCACCTAGATAGGGCTCAAGTGGTTAACAATATCTTTAATGGCATAAAACGAATTGAATTCCTTATATACAGTATATATAAAATGCAAAGGTGCCTGTAATATTAATGCAAGCTTTAATTCCTATCCTTCACAGGCAGTGTTCTCAGGTGACACCCCAGGCTGCAGCAGCGTTCCACAGTTAATTACGGAAATTACATTTAGTGATGAAAGTGACTCCCCGGAGTCCCCGGGTGAGCAAGGAGAAAATAGGGTGGTGGCTGGTGGAGAGCACCGTTCAGACAGCATGTGGGGTCCCCCGGAGCAACACAATACAGACAGCGAACTTACTGACAGTGACTCAGATGCAGAAGAGGATGCACAAGTCGACATAGAATTATGCCAAATTTGCCCAGATTGTGGAATGTCTTTCAACATTCTCAAGCCTCACACATGTGAGCAGAAAATCAAGCCCTATCATTGTAATGTGTGTGGTAAGAGATTTGCCAGGAAGCCTCATCTAAAAAATCACAGTAAGATCCACAAGGGAGGCTTCAAGCATGTGTGCAAATTCTGCCTCTCAACCTTCAAACGAACGCAAGACAAACTTGCACACGAGCGGAGCCACCCACATGCAAAGAGGCCCTATCAGTGTCCTGACTGTCCAGAGGTGTTTTCCAGGAGCAAAGAGCGCAATGACCACCTGTTGAATCACAGTGGTCCAAAAAAGAAAATTTGCTACATATGCAATATGGAGTATCCCAACACCAGTGCACTGCAGAGGCACATGGCAATTCACACTGAAGCAAAGCAGTTTGTATGTGACTTGTGTGGCCGTTCATTCAAGCAGTCAGGCCACCTCAAATCCCACATGCGTGTACACACAGGGGAGAAACCCTTCCAGTGTCAGTACTGTGATAAGAGCTTTAATCACAATGTTAGCCTGAAGAGTCACATACAACGTTATCATGGACAAATCTCTGACCCAGGGATGAAAGTGCAAATTTGTCACATGTGCAACATGGAGTTTCCCACTACTAGTGCACTGGAGAGACATGTGGTTATGCACACACGAGCAAAGCAGTTTGTATGTCAGGTATGCAAGCGATCATTCAGCCAGGCAGGCCATCTCAAATCCCACATGCGCATCCACACAGGAGAGAAACCCTATCAGTGTCAGCACTGTGATAAGAGCTTTAATCACAAAGTTAGCCTGAAGAGTCACATCCAGCGTTATCATGGACAAGTCCCTGACCCTGGGATGAAAGTGCAGCTGGAGAAGACGAGCAGGAATGAGTCTGACTCTGAGGTGGACACAGATGAGACAAATGAAATGGAGAACATTGCTGTTGATATGGTAGAGGCCTCAGGAAGTAAGAACACATGGTGCAACCTTTTGGATGATGAAGAAGAAAAGAGGGGTACAAAAGTGTGGAAAAATAGGTTTGCCGGCAGACCTAAAGGAAAGCCTAAGAGAAATGCAGTGATAAGCTGGGCTGAAATGGAGGGCAGCAGTGATTCCGCCTCTGACTCAGCAGATGAGGAGAAGAGGGCAAGCAAGAAAATGAAAAAGACTACCTGGAGATCTAAAGGAAGACCAAAGAACCCACCAGGTGGGAGAACCAAGAAAAAGGGTGGGGCCCAAACATATAAGGGCACAGGGGGACGTAGGGGAAGGCCAAAGAAGAATCCTTTGGTCTGACTATCCTGTAAATTAATTTGTGACATAGGTTAGAAAGTCTTGACTATTCTGGCAAGAGACTGGAACAAAAATTATAGAATGGTCAAAGAAGTTTCTTGGGGGTGTGATTTTCTGTCACCTCATTTGGAATATGGCATAAGACTATGATCTTCTAAATGAGCCTTTTAATGTCCTGACAGACAGGTTGTTTGTAATGCATTTATTTTGGGACAAACAGTTAATACAAATGGTAACAGCAAAATTGGCATCTTGATTTTAATGCAATGTGGGGCTAGTAGAGAATATCATAGCTGTCAAACATTCAAGCTTGACCAATGCCCAATCTATTTGAAGATGTCTGCATCATAGTTTTCCTTGATCAGTTTTACAATTTGGCTGATATACTACTTAGTGTTTAAATTCTAGGTTGTGCTTATTTTGTTAATCTGAAACACATGAGTTTGAATGTCAATTACAGCAGTAGTTGGCTATAATAGGGAGCCAATAAGTTCCCAAATATGTTGTCTGCTATTGACCACAACAGCTCCACTACTGTTGTGACAAACTGAAATTATTGAAACATGTCTATCCCTTGTGTAAATTTCAATTGATACAACAGCCAGATATGCTGAACTGTACACCAAGGGACACTATAGACAGAAGTAATTTACACACATTTTATTTATTCATACAATCATGAATACATATTTTTGTTTGAGTTCTCCTTCACTAGTTTTACACAGCAGCAAATACAGTTATAGCCAGCCAACAGTGTGTATAACATACTGCCAGTATTGTAGATGGAAGTGAATGCGTAATCTGTCATACTGGTAAATCAAAGCCATCCAACCATTGGTGGACGAGTGGTGGAACATTTGAATTGCCCCATAAAGAGATTTGTATCTGATTTTGATGTCTTGTATTTGAAATGACCAGACACAAATGGACTATCCATTTCCTATTGGCTATCCATTTCCATCGTTCCATATCACCACCTGGCCCTCTGGATCCCAGACATCTGATTGTGGTCTGCTAGGTGACGGAAGACAATACGGCTCAGTCGCCACCTGATCTTGACCCCCCGGGGTCGAGAAGTCATCACGCACCGGTTGCGTATCCGGACAGGGCAGCTGTCTCTGGGTAACGCATGGATTTCTTTGTCTGCCACTTCCTACAAAGACAAAAATACACAGCAGCACCTGAAGTTACTTTAAAATGTTATCCTACGATTGTATCAATTATGAAGTGACTGTCACACCCTCTTGACAAAGACTGATTTCTTGTAGTGTGAACAGCATACAACATGAGAATAAACAACATGCCTACTAATTAATCATCTAACAGTGTTAAAAGGTAAATGTATCCTACCTGAAGCTCTTTGGGCAGGATGGTGTTCTTCCTCAATGAATTGATCCGCAGCCTTTCATCTGCGTAGTCAAATGCCATCTGTCGTCTCTTGACATCCCTCACCATCCTCCAGTCCACATAGTAACCCCTCGCCTGCTCCATCGCAGCCCAGCAGCTCCGCAGGGCCTGCACAGAATCATTTAAGTTAGATCAGCAGCAGCACTGACTGAACAAGACAATCAGCATGTAAGGGCAGTTGTGTAAAGTAACGTAGTACATTTACTCAAGTACTATATTTAAGTACAATTTTGAAGTAGTTTTTACTTGACTGGTATTTCCAATTTTCAGTACTTTTACTCCACTACATCTCAGAGGCAAATATTGTACTATTTAGTATTTGAAAATAACTAAGTAATTACAAAACATACATTAACCACATTCAGCTCTATATACATTTCGATCATTTGAAAATAGCCGATCTACAAGCTCACAATGCGTAAAACTTCTGCATTATGACATTCTGCATTGTGAGTACTTGATACTTTTGTACTTATGCACAAGTGAACTTCGAATTCCGGACTTTTACTTTTAACAGTGCATTTCTACATTGCCGTATTGATTTACCTAAGTAAACAAAATACATTACTTTTCCCACCCAGTGCGTAAAGGGACAGAGGACACAAGTGTTAGAATTGCCAGCACCAAACAAAACGCATCAGTGTGCCCATTCATCGTATGTACTCATCGAGTACGTTTACATGTGTTTAACGCTGCTGTGAATGCCACCCTGTCAAGCGTACAAGGTTGTCCGAGTTAATCTCACGGAAAGGTGGAGATATTTGACTAAATAACATGTTTTCTCTGCCAGAACTTTAAATGGGTGTGATACAAGATGACAGGGGTTGGTGAGTACACACAAAGCTCTTCAAATTAGAAGAATGCCTCCGAGTCCGAGATGACTCCTTAATGTTCTATGGCTGTGTTATGTATGGACTGTCAGCTACAATAGAGCTAGGATGTTTCTCTGCAATATTCTGCATTTACTGATCAGCAGTCGGTGGGTTTAGTTGATTAACATTTACCGTGTTCAGATATCTATTTTGAATCGATATACATATACACACAATTACCTGTTTTGGTGCACAAAATGAGGAATAAAGGGCATTTAGCCTCGTACATGCCAGCCTGCAGGACGCCATGTTGGATTTAGTTGTCCTCAATGTCGAGGGAACGTCGCCACCTAGCTGCCAGGAGTAGCGATTATTTTGAAGGTTTTGACACTGCGCTCCTATGGATGTATTTACAACGAGAACTGGGTCTTTTTAATCTGAAAAATATCAACGGGAGGTAGATGGTTGGGTCAAGACCTGCTGCTGACCTGCTCGATCTAGACTGTTGTGGGAACCCGCTTTTTAGACACCGTCCACTCATGTCATACTGTGCACATGACGTCAGACCCAAATGCGTCAGTCCATGACGCCAGACCACACCCAAATGCATCAGTACATGACGTCAGAGTCAGACCAAAAAGTGTCAGCCTGCTCCATATATGGAGCTCTATGTCAGTGGTTATCAACCTGTGGGTCTGGACTGGACCCCCAGAGGGCTCCCCAAATGATTTTGGGCGTCCCCAGATGACAGTGAGGTGACAATCTAAGGACTTTAAAGACCTTTTTAGTACCTCAAAAAAGAAAAAGACCATAACTACATCAAAAGTCATCAACAAAGCTCACAACGCCTCGCAAAGCGATGTGAACTTGTATCTGCTATTTTCACAATATTTATCTGTGGAACCGAGAAATTGAATACCTGTTAATAAAACATCAACTGATGCGCAAACTTGAACACATCATCAGTGTTGTTACCTGGAGGCACTGGGTGTTTCGGGTCTGCAACAGACACCCTCCTCCAGGCGACCCGACCAAGGCTGATCAGACCCCGCCCTGTGTCCAAGTGGCATGCTACTGCCCCCACTGTCTCTTGGGGGTAGTTAGAGACAGTGCTAATTAGGGGGTTAGGGTTAGCCTGGCACTAGCCAGACCGACCACGCAGATCCATGCATGCTACAGTTACACTTACAGCCTGCTACAGCCTGTATCCATCAGTCCGGCCGATGCCAGCCCAGGTTAACCTGGCACTAGCCAGACCGACAACGTGGATCCACCCACATGTGCTATATTTGAGTGAATCCACGCCATCAGTCCGGCCAATGCCAGGCCAGTTTAGTTGAAATGTTGCAGCTGTTGGCGACACTAGGAGGTTCTAGGCACTGTGGTTTGGCTCCAGGCCTGGCTCCTCCCTCGTCTGACCAGAAGTAGGGGCTTTTCTGTGCGTTGCGTCGTCGTTGCTGCCGGGCACAAACATCTCACTCTGCCTTGATGGATTAAACCCTCCCGGCAGGTTTCACTGCAGCCTGTAGCTTTTGGTTCTTCCTCACGGAAGACGTGGTTTGGGCTGCCAACCCTCTCCATCCCGGGTTGCCGTCTCTCCGGCCGTCCTCTGTCTCTCCAGATGTCACGACACTCTTCGTGGTCGTCACCTCAACTCCTTATCAGGGTTCACTCCTTATCACTCCTTACCAGTTCAAATATGATTATTTTCAGCGGTCACTGCCCGAAGAGGTTGAGAACCACTGCTCTAGGTCATGGAATGATTAACTATGGTTAATGTTTCTTTCACCTGGAAAATGGATAGAAAGTATTTGGGTAATCTAGGTTACACAATGTATACACAAGCTTTAGCTTGTGTATACATTGTGTAATGTATAGCTATAGCTATACATTATCATTGTCTTGTTGATCAGCAAAGTGATTAAACTTCGGCCAGGACACCCATGACCCCAGGAGTCAGGACCCATTCAAATTGCATTATGAACATGATCCACATCTGGTCAATCATGGCTGTTATATTATGTGCTGATGACCTTCATCTTACATTTTATTATTGGCCACCTTATGGATAAAGGTATGAACACCATAAGTCTTGGCTCATTGGCTGCTAAACCTCATATACATGAATTGACAAGTAAATGCTGTAGCCTAATAAGAAACACTTCAAGCCAAAGAAGTTGGCTTGAAGATGTTCATACAAGGAACTTGCTTTGGCACATTGTTTAAGCCAACAAAATAATATTTAACAATTTACACATCTATCAACATGGTGATAAATGTGACTCACAAATAAGGCCACATCAGGAAATATCAATACTTAGAGCAGTGCTGTTTTTGCAATAGAATTCTCTCTTCCGTCATCTTGCTAAGGCAGTGTTTACACATTGATTCACTTTTGGAATGGGACTGCATTGATGTGTGTCTTCACCTCATTTACCTGGTTCATTGATAACAATACAATAACATTGTACTGGCATATCATGCTAGTGCAAACCCAACATAACAGTACGCTGCTAGTGCTTTCTAGGTGGTGCACAATTTGGTTGAAACCCAGTGTTTTTCAAAGATTTTTCATCAAATGTATGTAATGCAATTGGTTTAATAAATACATTCATAAATAGGTACTGAGCTAGTAAGAGGGAGTGATGTGTCCACACTACAACAGTCCACAACTGCAACCATTTTGCTGTCCTGCAGAGAGCAGCATTGCTATGCGTCATCCATCTGCAGATAAAACCCGAATAGTCTGTCCTATATCCATGATGAGCATCCTTGGAGAGCAGGTGGACTTGGAAATGAACAGTTAGTGTTTCTGTCAGTCACAATGTTTCTGGTTTGATTCTGGCTGGCTGTACAGAGTTTTCGATGAGCAAATATTTTTTACTTTTAGATTTCTCAAAGTTCCATTCATGGTAAATAAGAAATACAATACATTTAATTGACATGTATTTCTGGTGGTAGATACTGAAAACTCTCAAATTGCCAAATGGATGCCCCTTTACAACTTCTAAAGAACTTCAATGGTGATGGGGGGGGGGCCCACAAGCGTGACTTCCCAATTTAATCCCGAATTAACTTTTTTTCCCTCACACCTGGCACTGGTGATTCTGAGACCACAAGGGAAGGGATGTCATTCATCCTCTCTGCCCTTGTTTTCCTGTCTGTCTTCACTTACCTCTCTAATTGAAGCAAAAAGTGAATCTGCCATGGTTTCCTCTTCCTGTCAATTGAATCGGAATACGCCTAAAGCCTATAGATCATATGCTCCAGTTGCGGTATTCAGTGTATTGATGGCATAGGGTACCCTATGAAATATGGACAGTGATAAACAGATTTGGCCATGGAAAGGAAGCAATGCACATCTGGTGGTGAAAGATAAAATGGCTCCAGTTTTAGCTGTAAAGACCCCTGCTGTTGCTGGCACAGTATCTGACGATCTCCCACCTAGAAAACCACAAAGACCCCCACAAATGAAAAACTAAGCTATTTGTTCAGCTTTGTATAAGGGTTATGTTGTATAATGAAGGTCAATGTGTTATTTATTTTTTATTCATGTGAGATGCATGGATGGAAAGCAGCTAAACCACCTAGGAAAACAGATATACGTTCGAGTGCATTTACAATTCATAATTGATTTGTTTTTTTCTCACTTGAGATTGTGGTTAGAACCAGCGGAGACTGCACATACCATTCATGTAAATTTTAAGATGGTATGTTACAGGCAAAAAGGAATGTGCTGTTTAGTTTACACTAAGGAAGGCTTGGTGAATTCAATTCTGACCTTACCCACATGAACCCTTGCGTCCCTATTTTGGGGTAAACATTACGCGAAAATGGCAAGAGATTTGGTATACTAGAGGGGAAAAGGAGTGGACCCAGTATAGACCACTGTCAACTAAGTATAAAGGGTTTAAGTGGTCAAATATGTTTAGACAACCTTTCTCCAAGGAATCTGATGGCGCTTAATTATTTTTTATTGCATCTCTGCTTTGGCAATATCATGAAATGAAGACACATGGTAGAGTTAAGTCTAAGAAATAATATCATGTTCAACATTACACAATAGATCACTTTCACTTCACTTTGCACTTTTATTTTGGTCATCAATTCAACAACGTGAACAATACACTCCAGTTTATTAGCAGTAATAAACAAAACAACAATATTAATAAGGCATTACATTACTACGACCAAACAAGGTGTAGGGTAGGCTGAAGCTATTAAGCTTATTGTGCCTACCCTTTCTACATCCAATACATACAATGGCAACACATTTACTCTTGTTTGGTTACTTCATGACAAATAAAGAGAACAAATTGAAGTATGCAATATAATAAATACTAACGCTATAAAATCATATAATTATAGTCACCACAACACATATGTTATAATGACCATAACCACACAGGTATATAACACATAACCATACAACATACATAACATAATAATGCACAAGTACAATACAACCATCATTATATTATCTATATATTATATTATGCTATATTATATCCTGTATTTTATTATATTATATACTATATACTATTACATCTATACTCCTATATACTATGTTGCTATATCATGCTATATCATGCATTATACTGTTGTTGGAGGAGGGAGAGAGAGGCGCAGTCTTTCTAACAACTGTACTTTATCATGCACTATTACATCATACTACTATATGTATATATGTATGTAGGTAGGTAGGTAGGTATACCATATATTATGTAACCTGTGCACAGTATACCTAATAGTATACATATTCATAATATAAAGATGTATCCATATAATAATAATCTGAATCAGCGTAGTACATGTACTATTGAATTTGCCCAGTTCAGTCTGTTAATTCATTTAGCTGAAATAATGATAAAAAATACTAAGATTAGCTATCCATCATTAGAAGCATCTGAGGGTTACATCTAATGTGACCCCCTCCTCCAAAAAAAGGGGGGGAAATCAGGACTCACTTTATCTGCACAAGACGCTGGGGGGCACAAGTGAAAATTATTATTATAATTATTTGCTGGATGCCTAGCCAGCTGGCCAGCATTCCCCTGGTGGCGTTTGTGCCAGAAGTCTATTTCAGTACCAAACTGCTTGTATTCTGCTTGTTTGTACAAGTCACAACTTAACGTCCAGTCAGCTAGAAAATAGTTGAATAGAGCTGTTTCTGCACAGCAATGTGTTGAGGCCCAGCTGTTCGTGTGTGTGTGTGTGTGTGTGTGTGTGTGTGTGTGTGTGTGTGTGTGTGTGTGTGTGTGTGTGTGTGTGTGTGTGTGTGTGTGTGTGTGTGTGTGTGTGTGTGTGTGTGTGTGTGTGTGTGTGTGTGTGTGTGTGTGTGTGTGTGTGTGTGTGTGTGTGTGGGGGGAGAAAGAGAGAGAGAGAGAGAGCGAGAGAGAGAGAGAGAGAGAGAGAGAGAGAGAGAGAGAGAGAGAGAGAGAGAGAGAGAATTGCATTTCATTGGGCTGTCTGTTGACTGTCTACCTTTCCAGCTAAGTGGACTGGAAGGGTAGCCAGACCCACAGGACTTGTGGGTCATATGGGGTGATGTTCTCAAAGTTTCTCTGGTGTCTTTACGCATTTGGATCCATGTAATTTGATGTTGTTATTAGGGGGAGAAAGACACATTTACAGAATTTCTGTTCCAGCCAAAGACTATCATTTTAAAACCCCTGGGTTACATCATTGACATTAACAGAGGCAGAGCTCATTTCCCTCTGTGTGTTCCTGTGCGTGCATTGCAGTTTACTGTTACCTTCAATATTCGTTGACAGCAGTGCAAAATCCTGAGTATCAGTTTAACTCTGAGTGTGTAAAAAAAAATCAGGATGTAACTGTGTGCCATTTACCAAAATACTCCTTCCATGTACCCAGTTCCCTGCGATTTAACACAGGGGTTTTCATACTGTTTCTCAGGGGACCCACATTTCCAAAATATTTTTTCTTGGCTCCAAAAAGTATGGGGCTATGTGCAAGCAAACATCTCACACAATTCATCCTGTTTTAGGCTTCTACTATAACTAATAGGCTCTCAGAGAGGCTATTGTCTTATTGTATGGACTTTGGAAGAGTTTGGTTGTCAGTAACTTTGGATCTTGATTTTGTAGTAATCGTTTAGCTACTCTTTCTTACCTCCCAGTGACCCATGCTGATGTTCGACAACCACAGAGACCTTGTTCCGCTCGGTGTGTGCTTACCTTATTAGCTTTTACACTATGTGTGCCTGGAAGGAAAAAACAGGAATAACTACAAAGAAACCAAACTCAGCTTTTGACCATAATGTCAGTATCTACATTACCTGATGCTCGAGAAAGAGACATGTACAAGGCACACACACACACACACACACACACACACACACACACACACACACACACACACACACACACACACACACACACACACACACACACACACACACACACACACACACACACACACACACACACACACACACACACACACACACACACACACACACACACACACACACACACACACACACACACACACACACACACACACACACACACACACACACACACACACACACACACACACACACACACACACACACACAGCGCGCACACACACACACACACACACACACACAGCACACACAGCACACAGACACACATCCTACCCACAAACCTTCACAAATGTTCTAGTGTATGTAAACCAGCAGTGTGTGTGCCTGATGGCAGCTGAATTAGTGCTTTGTGGTCATGTCCCAGAGGAACACTGGCCACCCTAGTGGCTGTGGCCACTGCAGCTTGGTGCAAAGCATTCTCACACACAGCCATGAGAAAGCCTGACATGATCTCAGTCCAGTTCAACTTTCGAGATCAAGGTATAGACTACAAAGACTGATGGTTCCAATGTATGGCATATGGCAACTAATAGGCCTATTTTAAGCTATTAAATAAGCTCTCAATTAAATGCATAAAGAATATCCATTTAACTTGGTGCTTAAACTAAAGCAGTTTTAATTAGACCTATTTACACTGCAGCCTTTTTGGGGGGAATTAACTAGTTTGCCCGTGGTTTCCTGTCACTTAAAAAAAGACAACAAGCAAACAAACAAGCAAGCAAACAAACAAACAAACAGAGATGTTCATTTACATAACATGAGTGGGCGCTCTCATAACCTCCAAAGTTTACCTTCACGTCATTTCGAGTAGGATCAAGTTCAGCCCTCAAATAGCAGTGGTGTTAAGTAACTAAGTACATTTACTCAAGTACTGTACTTAAGTACAATTTTGAGGTATTTTTACTTGAGTATTTCCATTTTTCAGTACTTTTACTTCTACTCTACTACATCTCAGAGGAAAATATTGTACTTTTACTCCATTTATTTGAAAACTTTAGTTAATAGTTACTTTTGTGGATTTTGATTATTATTACAAAACATATATTAACCACTTCAGCCCTACAGTATACATTTCAGTCATATGAAAATAGCAGATCTACAAGCTACAATGCGTCCATTGTGAGCTTGTAGATCTGCTATTTTCAAAATATTTTTTACACATTTTGAATATGTAAAATGGGACATTCTGCACAATGAGTACTTTTACTTTTGGTACTTTTAAGTATATTTTGATGGCAATACTTTTGTACTTTTACTCAAGTACATTTTGAGTACGGGATTCTATTCTACTTGTAACAGAGTATATCTACATTGCAGTATTGATACTTTTACTTAAGTAAAACATGTGAGAGCAGGCTGCTACTTCTTCCATCACTGTCAAACAGGCCTGGTTCAACCCGAGGAACCCTCAGAAGTCCTATCGGGATGGGGCCGGGGGCAGGGGGCGTGGTCCGCCCATAGAGTTATTATCGGGTCCGCCGGGGGCAGGGGGCGTGGTCCTCCGGGGGCAGGGGGGCGTGGTCCGCAGCGCTACGCATCGTTGAACCCAGATTTGGCATATAAACGAAAAAGAGCAGCGCTCATGAATCCACAGTGCACTGGATGACCTGAGGAATGCAACAGGTACATACAGCTCTCTATGACTGCATGCTGGATGGATAATACTAGAGCACATTGATTCTGTGCAATAGATAGCGCTGTCAATCTGACGGGATGATTTCACACCGTTGATTGGCAAGCAGATTAGGCTATTTTCCTGAACCAAGACGGGGTTGGAGCTGGAATTGCGCATCTTGGACATATCTTTCGTTGCTGTGGATGTTGCCTTGTCACAGGTAAAGAAAACAATATTTTTTATTAAATTCAGACGTTATTTTTGCTAAATAAACAAACACAAACACCAAAAATGTACCAAAAACACTTACCTGCGTGCATTGGACTGAGCTGTAGGTAGCCCACGCATGCGCATAAAATATTGCATGTGTCCAACAAAAAATATTTTCCCAATGACATAATGTGTGAAAACTGTATTTACACAGTCAGGTCGCACTGTGTAGAAATGTGTGGACCAGATATAATGCTCCCATAGGTTGACGAGGTTGTGAATTAATTATGTTTCTTTGTCATTTGAAGTCCCTTGGCCCTATTATCATAATGTTATTACAAAAGCGCAACTCTCTGGTGGCTCACCTGGTAAGAGCGCATACACCACGGTTCCCCAAACAGTGGGTCGGGACCCATATGTGGGTCATGGACCAATTTTTATGGGTCGCGAGTAAATACCGTTTTATTTTTTGTTTTTTTTGTTTCCTAGATTTGAATTATTATTTCAAAAGATTTTCAAAAAAATGTTTTTTCTAAAGAAATCCAAATATATGTATTTTCAATCCATTAATTAGAGGTAAGAAAATACTTTTAAGAAGTAGTGAAAATCTACAAGCTCAAAACACATTGCATCACTATGTGTTTTGAGCTTGTAGATCTGCTATTTTCTTTAGTTTGGGTCCCGGGGAGACTTCTTTAGGTCTCGAGCTAAAAGTTTTGGGAACCCCTGGTATATACCATAATAGTCTAGCCTGGGCTCCGGTTTGAATCCGACTCTAGGTTCTTTACTGCATGTCATTCATCATCTCTCTCCTGCCAACTTGTCTATTCATTGCAACTGTCATAAATAAAGCACAAATTCTGAAAATATCATTTTTTAAATATTACTAAAGAGACAATGCTCTGCCACAAGATTTATCCTTTATTCATTATTGTTGAAAAGGACAATATTGATGATGATGACCAATCAGTGTAATTATTCACATTGCATTATTTTCCTCACATCATTCCCTCGTGGCCTTCCAAAGTTACAGGCGCCAAGAGCGCAACGATCAAGTGGATGCATGTGTCCACATCCCCAGCAAAACGGACACCTTTTTTTCAGTTGAGAATGCACAAATTGAAACTGTTGTTCAGCATAATGTTCCACCCCCTTCTGTCTCTTATTCCTTTCAGGTAACAAAACAATTGGCACTTTTCATCCCAGAGTCCAAGATCCATCTGATTCCAACTTGCACCCAGCATGAAGCATATTCCTCCTCTTTATCTGGGCTGCTGGAGAGTGAGCGGGTTGCTCCTTTGTCTGACCCAGCTTGTCTTCCCCGACGCTACACAACTGGAGTCCATCTTGGACAAGTACAAGGACAAGAACGATGACTGGTGGAGGGCCAGGTCAAGGGGGAAGAGGGCCATCACTGAGGGAGACATGCATCTCATCCTGGATCTGCACAACAAGCTCCGCGGTCAGGTCTACCCCCAGGCCTCCAACATGGAATACATGGTGAGTCATTTTTGTGTTAGGTTGCTCGATGGACGGATTTGTACAAGACACAAGCATTTTGTGGCTATTGTTACATTGTTGTAGAAGTGTTCATGATTCATCCTCTTATTGTCTTACTGTTGGTGTCTGGCATCAGTGTCATTCCTTGTATTTAGACATTTAGCAGACACACAAGTCAACACACAAAAAGGGAAATGGTCACTTAAGTAGATTTAAAAAAAACAACAACAATTAGTGCTAAGTAACTCAGGTAGATACCAGGTAAACGTCAAACCTAGCATCTGTCCAATTAATATTCTTAGCATTAATGGTAAAGAAATATGTCTATTTAAATCACAGAACATATTTAATTTTGAACAAGTAACCAACATGTATCTGCATAGTTTAACTATCAATAAATGCGCAACAAGAAGGGATACAAGGAAAGAGAAGTGCTTTGTATTAACATATACCATACAGATTTGTTATAATAACATGTATTCATTAAAATAAGCCCAGGATAATAGCTTTAAGGCAAAAAAGGGTAATTATAATAGAGGATCAAATGTCATCATCACTCCAAGCCTGTGTTATTTAACCAAACAGACAGAATTTATTGGTTCACTTAAGGATAACCAGGTCCACGCCCCTTGGTGCTTGGACAGCTGTCATGTTAAGCCAAGCTATTCTATTCTATTCCCCATTCCCTTTCAGAAATAGAGTACAACTCTATAGCGCTGCTAGAGGCACGACTTCTGCCAGATGAGGGAGGTTTGACACTCTGCCCTTAGAGCACATAGAGCTCAGATTGATCAAAGGCGTAAGACTCGCTGCCAAGCAAGAAAACCACAGTGCCTCTTCCACCGCTGAGAGAGAGAGAGAGAGAGAGAGAGAGAGAGAGAGAGAGAGAGAGAGAGAGAGAGAGAGAGAGAGAGAGAGAGAGAGAGAGAGAGACACACACACACACACACACACACAGAGAGAGAGAGAGAGAGTCTCACGAAGCAAAGCCACTTCTCCTCTCTATGGCTGTCTGCCTGCCTTTGCTAACCCTGGCCCAGTGCCAGCTCTCACCCCCGCAGTGTTGTCCTGCCCTTCACCTCAACCATCCATCCCACCTTTGCTATCCTCACCCTCTTTTTCACTCCAATTTCTTCTTGCTCCCTCGTTTTTTCCCTTTCTTAATCTTCAGCCTCCCTTGCTCCTGCATGCTTTCTAGCCCCCTTTCACCTCTCGCCACTCTGTCTCTCTCTGCATCTCTCTCTCCTTGCACTCCCATCCTCTCTCTCCCCATCCATCCCAACTCACTCAAACCTTGGCTGGGGAGAATGTTATCTTTTATTTGATCCGACATGGATTTCATTCGGCTGCAGAGGTGGTGAATCTATTTTGGCCGCGTGGAGCGTCACTGTTTGAAGTGTGGGGTACAGCAGTGTAAATGTATGTTATGCTACACACACTAATCCAGTGTTTCTTTAGCAAAGGTATACTATTACTGATGATAATGTGGTGGTAAGGCAGGGTTGTGCCAAAGAAGGCACTAGAATTTGGTTTTCAGAGTACATGATGTGGAAAGCAGGATTCTGTGCCTCACCTCGCCTACAGGTTTTTTTCCCCTCTCACTTTTGCCTTACACTTGGCATTCAGACGGTTGGCTTACTATCTTCAACCACTTAAGCCCTATTTTATACTTTGTCTGCGTTGCATGGTGAAAGTAGCTGATCTACAAGCTCACAATGTGTTGCATCGTGATTGTTTTTGAATGATTTTTGAATATTTGGACTAATGACATGCCCGAAATAGGAACGCCAGTGGTTAAGGCTTCCCCCCCAGGAAAAGATCATGCCCTTACAATGTCTTGAACAATGTAAACAATGAAACTGTAAGATTTAACATTTTTGCAGACTTATCTTTTTGCCTTACACCTGCCATTGTTGCAGTGGTGGTTCCAGAGTCTTGGGGGGGTTAATGCTCTGTGGAATGCAGAGGGAGATTTGCACTGCAGTTGTTACTGTGATCTTTTTCTCTAGGCAGGTGGGCAGCCCATCCTTCTCTTTGCTGGATAATTGACCATGACCAGTAAGGACGGCATGGAGAAAATAATGGGCTGCCAAGGGTCATTACAATCCACACTATTTTGCTGGCAGTCAAAGTTGGAGCCCCATCTTGAATACCATCCCAGCGTGTAATAGCAATGATGCAAAGACTACTTCTTCTAAAATACAAAAGTTTGACAGATTTCAAAGAATAAAAGTATATCCAATTGGACCACCATACTACCATAGTATTTACTATGGACAGAAGTGCAAGTATGGAAGTAGGCTACATGTACAGTAGTGTTGACAAATATATTGTTGGTCACAATTGTAGCCACAATTGTTCATCTGCATCTCTGTGAATTGATGCCTGTATACCATTACTTTATCCACTTAATCCCTATATACTTGGTTGACTGGAGTCCCTCCCTTCTCTTTGAAGAAAATAGCAGATCGGAAGCTCACAATTCGTCGCAATGCGTTGTGAGCTTGTAAGTCAGCTATTTTTGCTGAATGTTTTTGCCTATCTTTGCAGAATGTTCACCCAATATGAACATGCTCAGAATTGGGACACTAGGGTCCATGTGGTTAGCAAGTGTGCATAATAACATACCATGCATAAAAGCTGTGACTTTAGCGCAGAAAAACACTTAATGTGTGTTGATGGCTTGCGCTGTTGGATTTTGTCCAAAGTACTACGGGTGCAAACATCACTCTTGCAAGTATGTGACTATGAATGAGCCGGGAACCAGGACCAAGGCCATAGCAGTGAATGGGCAACAGTGTGTTCTGTATTTTGCTTTTACCAAACATATGGGACACATTA
>NC_139942.1:26795242-26842742 GCF_963454915.1 Gymnoscopelus microlampas | reverse complement strand
AAGCCTTGGGTCTGCTGCTTGCTAGGAGTTTCCAGTCCTTGATAACTTTGTCATCATTGAGCCAGTTCTGTCTCTCTCTGGTGGCATTGTGTATATTTAACCCTGCCCAGTTAAACCATTTTACTATATAGAGGAGAGCACAATTGGACACCTGCCAATCAATGGACCACAACATACTCCCATTCATACCATGATAATCAGCTAAATTAATAAAAAATAATAGGAAAAATAGGAATACCATAACACTATGGTGAAACACTGCTGCTGTGGGATCTGCAACAGTGATTCCAGGTACCCAGAGAGGTTGGAGGGTGTATTTTTACACCTTTCCCCAAGCTCAAAATTGCACTGTGACAAATGCAGGCTCTGGCTGTGTGTTGCCTTACACACAGAGCTTACACAGCTCCCCCTCCCCGGGTGATGACAATAATACTAATGATTAAAATGACAGGAATCGTAATAAAGGTACAAATCCTATAAAACCATCGTTAAAATCTTCACTGATACTGATGTGTTGACATGGTTATGTTGGCATGGTGCATAGTGAACCACTCTTGTCTCGTGTGTGTGTGTGTGTGCGTGCATGTGTGCTCTCTAGATGTGGGACTATGAGCTGGAGAGGAGTTCGGAGCACTGGGCACACACCTGCCGGTGGGAGCATGGCCCCAGTCACATGTTGACACAAATAGGACAGAACCTTGGCGCACACTGGGGCAGGTCTGTATGTACTGACGCTGTAGTTAGTAGGTTGTGTAAAGTAAAATTAGTAATACCACAATGTACACAAACTCTGTTACAAGTAAATGTCCTGTATTCAAAATGTTTCTTTTTGAGTCATTTGAGTTGTATTGGCATCAAAATATACTTACAGTACCAAGTGTAGTAGTACTCATTATGCAGAATGGCCTATTTCTCAATCTTATTATTGGATTAGTAATGAATTAATTTTCACTTGAACATCACTGTAATGTTGCGGTTGGTAAAGATGGGGCCGATTTTAATTAAGTTAAATGAACGAACACTTTATTGTGTAGTACTGTAGCTCCAGTTAATAATGAGATCAGTGTTCCCATTCCTGGGGCCGTCCTCCAACATTTGATCAGTGTTCCCTTTCCTCTCCATCAGGGACCGTCCTCCTACATTTCACGTACAGGCCTGGTATGATGAGGTGAGCTACTACAGCTACCCGTACCCCCAGGAGTGTAACCCCCACTGTCCCTTCAGGTGCTCCGGACCTGTTTGCACTCACTACACTCAGGTAAGGACTGCACTGCAGGCCGCTTCTCAACTTGGGGTTTGGGGACCCCCATAGGTCCTTGAGGGGGTTCCAGTTTTAGTGTAGCCAAGCTGTTGGGCAGATACCTTGTGTCTCTGTATATCACCTTTCTATGTTTTTTCATAAATTAATGACAAAATGATGCTTTGTCGTATGATAGGTTCGGGCAAAAGTAGGAAGAAATAGCCGGTCTACAAGCTCACATCATGACGTGTTGTGAGCTTGTAGATCTGCTGTTTTTGAAAGATTTCGCCTGTAATGATATACTCAAAATAGGAAATTAGAGAACTGAAACAGTCTCTCTGTTTTTTCATTTCCTGAAAGTAACAGTTTTGAACATACAAGTTTTCCGCCCGACAGTGACGATGTGAGAAATCCACTGAGAAATGTGAGAGGACTCACTATTTTCTCTTTTAAACTGTTTGAATTTTAGATGGTGTGGGCAACCAGTAATCGCATTGGCTGTGCTATCAATGTGTGCTACAACATGAACGTATGGGGGATGATCTGGACCAAAGCTGTGTACCTGGTGTGCAACTATTCCCCACCGTAAGATCTGGCTTTTCCTAAGTTTCCTATCAGTAGATCATTCGAAATGCCAACCTCCTCCACATCAACAAAGATCAACACAAATGTATCTCAGGAATGCACAATGATTAGGAATTGATCTCTGTGCAGTTTCTTCAATGCATTGAGGATCATAGCAAATAAATGAGTTTAAAGCTGCAATCTGGAGCTCATTTGAAAGAATAAAAAGTTATTCTAACCAATCCAATGATAATATATAATAGTATATTATGATGGTAGAGTATGTTAATACAATATAACCAGTACATCTGCAGTGGTGGACTCCTTACTCTTCCATTGAGAAATGTTGTCCCTGGTGTTGGATAGGACACCTAGTCGTTGACCAGTAGTCCTGTATGAAACTGAGCACTATCTTTCCTGGCTAAGCAGGCACTTTGTTCTGTTTTAAGAGCGGTAGAGCTTTGGTCTCACACACGGGAGACCTGGCTTTAAACCCTGGGTAGACATGAATGAGACCTACGGAATACGGATTGCAGCCATCAAAAGACAATTGTTTTTGTCATCTTGCACCAGCCATTTGTCATCAATTATTCAGAAACCTGGTGCTGCTGAGAGTCCTAAAATCCCTGTCGTGGTTGTGTTTCCAGTGGGAACTGGTGGGGTCATGCCCCCTACAAGCATGGAGCCCCCTGCTCTGCCTGTCCATCCAGTTATGCAGGAGGCTGCAGGGACAACCTCTGTTACAAAGGTGGGTTTGGGTCAAGCCAAACAAAGTCAGACATCATAGAGTTATTATATATTATATTATATATATATAGTATGACAGTTTAGAGTGCAAATTAAAATGTAATAACAAAGACAGCATTTCAAAGTGATAAGGGATATTAGATATTAGATCACCAAATAATGCATTATAATGATGTAATGTAGACAACAATTTCTCATGTTTAACATGTTTCAAAGACTGTAATACAAATCTATTTAAAAATACCTTTTAAAGGGGAAAGATTTGGAAAATGTGGATTTGTGAAGGCCTATATGAAACTTACCAAGCAGTATCGTGAGATTGAACATAAATTTCCCATTTCCCCCCCAATTTTTTAATTTAAGTCTCACCAAATAAGACAATCACATTGTTTAAGGATAGATAGATATGGTGTAAGGATGTAATGAGACATTTTCTTTATTTTACTTAACCTCTCTGCTTGCCCTTTTGTCATCAGATGGGGGTGTTGAGAGGCGCCCTGCTCCAGAGCTGGAGGAGAACAATTACATTGAACCAGAGCCTGACCCAGTGAGGGACAGGGAGGCCCAGCCCAGGACCCAGTCTCCAGACCCTAACCAGCACCTGGAGAGGAACCAGGTGGTCAACACAGAGCAGATGTGTAAGAATCAGGCCGACAATGCTGTATCTTCAAAGAGGGAACACGTGTGTGTGTGTGTGTGTGTGTGTGTGTGTGTGTGTGTGTGTGTGTGTGTGTGTGTGTGTGTGTGTGTGTGTGTGTGTGTGTGTGTGTGTGTGTGTGTGTGTGTGTGTGTGTGTGTGTAGATTGATGATTGATCTGAATAGATAGTTTATTTGTTACATCCCATACAGTATACAGGAATATAAGAGTAAAATCCAAGGTTTCGGTTCCTTGACATTGTAGCAAAAATAAATAATAAAAAAGCAATAAACAATAGTCATTATAGTAAATAGAAATAACTAAAATATAGTACGTACAATATGACTAATGACATAAAAGTACATGAAAAAGATGTTGATTAAAATTGTGTTCGTTATTTTAGGCCAACAGGTGGAATGTGAAACAAAGTTGCGAGATCAATGCAAGGGGACAACCTGTAACAGGTACACACTGACAAATACTTTTAACCAATACGTACCTGCATCCATTAAGATTCACTATTAATATGGACATCTAAGATAGTGTAATAGGTAATATTTATGTCAGAGAAAACTACCGAATTGACTTAAAGGTAGAGTAAATATTTTATTTTGTTCAAATAAGTATGCTGTAGGAGTTTGTTCAACAAGGGTCTCCCATCTATCCAGCTCTTAAGTAAACAGAAAAGGCATTTTCAGGTCAGAATAACAACTTTATTCAATCAGGAGAGAGAACTTATACAGGAAAAAAATAGTGAAATTGGACAAAACTTAAGAATACTGGACCTATGTTTCAGTAGGATTTGAAAATAACTTCTCCATGTATTGATCTTCAGTAGACTCAGCTACTGTAACAATATCTTTACAGGTCACTCTGACCTGAATGGACTAGACAACTGTAGTTGATTCAGAATGCTGCTGCGAGTACTTATTAAGACCAACAAAGTCGATAATAAAACTTCAGTTCTCAGATCTTTACACTGGCTTCCAGTCTGTCAAAGAACTGACTTAAAATACTACTGCTGATTTATACAGCACTCGGTGGGTTTAGGTTCAAAATACTTTTCTGATCTTCTGCTACATTACGAACCATCCAGACCTGTCGGGTCATCTGGGACAGGTCTGCTTTTTGTACCCAGAACAAAACTAATCTAAACTGTGGAGAAGCAGCATTCGGTTTATATGCACCACATACCTGGAACAAACTCCCAGAAAACTGCAGTTGCTTGTCAAACTTTAAGACCTATTCTATTTGTTGCTACCTTTTATCATTAATTAAAAAAAATATATTCGTTATTGTGCTGCACTCTAACTTTATTCTCATGTTATGTTTTTTTTAAATATTCTTCAATAACTATTTTCAGTTGAATTAAAATGTCCTTTTATAATGTATTTCTTATGCACTTCTGTCTTAAATCTCTTAATGTTCTGTGTAAAGCACTTAGAATTTCCTTATTGTTGAAATGTGCTACACAAATAAGCTTGCATTGCCTTTACCTATCATTTATTTCAATAGGTATGAATGTCCACCTGGCTGCCTTGACAGGCCAGGAAAGGTTGCTGGGACTGGATATTATGACATGGTAAGTCATCATTTGAGATTTACAATTTGTTTGGTAACGGCCACAGGTAATGGTTTGGTAACTGTCGTTCCTAATCTTTTTCAACTAGATGCCTAAATGAGAAATTTCCTCACCCGGACTGAAAACATAAATGGTTCTGTCAATTGGCCCGTAATCACGTCGTTTGTTTATGAAGACTACAGACAAAAATCGATTTTTTTCCCCCAATGCCATTTCAAAACCCTGCCGGGGTTGAAAATGAATCGCCAAAGGCATATATTTATTTATTTGTTCGCGAAATATGCAAAACACAATCACGAAAACAAAACAACAACAAGACAGCTCAGACACACAACATGACAAATTGAAAGAGCAGAAAGTACAAAAACAAAAATAAAGAGTAAGAAAGAAAAGAAATCCCCTCCTGTCCATCCGTAGATTTTAGAAGAAAGAAAAACCATGTGATGTATAAAAAAAATATATATACAGGTATGTTTGTAAACGAAACATTAAAAAGCTGGTATACAGACAGGCTAGACTTGGTGAGGAAATCCTCTTATTAAAGTGGAAGACAATGTAGGTCCAATATTGTCCAAATATGGATCCCAGCTTTTGTGGAAATTGTCCAACTTGGAATGCAACAAGCATTTAATGTATTCACTAGGGATACACTGACTTCATTAAAATGTTATGCCTCAAGCTTTTTGTTGGAGACAGTAAACAGTTCGAGGTGGGGGTGGGGGGGCTAGGGCTAGAAACCCCCAACCCCCTGTCCCCACCTTCAGCTAGCATGGGGAATCGAACCAACCACCTTCTCATCAGTCATCAGTTTACAGTTTACAGTTTAGGCATTTAGCAGTCGCTCTTAATCGATTTACAGTAAGCAAGGACACAAGATATCGTGACTACTAATTGAAGCCGAGGCCGAATTGGGCCAAATCGCATGGGTGAGCCCTGACAGCACATGGTTGGTGCTACAGACTCCAAATTTCGCACACAGATAGCTCAGACCTTTGCCTACGATCTTAGCTAGGCCTCGACCCGACCCGATATGCGGTTTTCCGGAACCAACGCGAAAGGTTCGGAATCTCCATATGCGGAGTCCTGACTACTAATTGAAGCCAATGGACGCCGAATCCAAATTGGCCCGAATCGCATGGATGAGCCCTGAAAGCACATGGTTGGTGCTACAGACTCCAAATTTCGCACACAGATAGCTCAGACCTTTGCCTACGATCTTAGCTAGGCCTCGACCCGACCCGATACACAGTTTTTCGGATCCGGCACGAAAGGTTTGGAATCTCCGTATGCGGAGATGACTGACATCGGGCTGTTCCGGAGCAAGCGCTGACTCATTGTGACATCACTTCATAAAAGGAATCACATACACTAGATGAGTCAACAAAAAATCTCTGAGTGTGGCATAAACTATAGTCTTTCTTCCTCTCACTCCGAGGTGACAGATGAAAGTATATAAGCCGGCTTCTAAGCTAAGTCCAGCACTCTTGACAGACCTCTGCATATAGTCTATAAGCAGCTCTCAAAAAAATGAGTACTCCAGAAAAGCTACCAAAGCTAAACCCCGGTGAAGGAGAAATAATTCGTAACAACTTGGTACTTCTAAATTATCAGTGCAAGTTCATGGAAAGCCGGAAGGAATTGCAGGAGCAGGCCTTCAAGACATCGACTCAAGTCCTTCTTTATATACAAAAACTGGAGCAGGAAAAAAGAAAAATGAACCAAAGAATTACAAAACTCGATTGGGATGCGAAATGGAAAGCTAATAAGGCTGTTGCTGGGGATCTAGACCCTCGGCCACCCGAAGGGCTAGACCCTCGGCCGCCCTTTACATCTTAATGAGTTGAAGTGAAGTTACTGCATTTTGATAGTATAGTAGTACATCATGTTGTCTTTATTTCTAATAATAATAATAATAATAATGGATTTTATTTATAACGCACTTTACATTTACAAGAAATCTCAAAGTGATTTATTTCTGTCCCTGTCTTTAGCAATCCAGTGTATGTGGAGCTGGGTTACATGCTGGCATTATCGACAACGATGGAGGCTGGTTGGATGTGACCCGACTAGGCAGAAAACAACATTTCAACAAATCATACAAGAATGGAATTCAGTCTATTGGGTGAGGACACATTTATTTGATTAATTTATTATTTATGAAAATGATCTAGTTTTAGGCGCTCGGCACAGTGGTAAAGTCACTGCCTACCACCATGGAGGTTGTGGGTTCGAATCCACTGTGGTGCATCCGGCTTTGTCAAGCGTCTACACGAACACAATTGGCCCGTGTTCGGAGGAGAGAAGCCGGGCGGGAAGGGTGATATCGGTCAGTGCACGTACTCCTACGGGCTGGGGCGGCACCTGTCAGCGGGGAGTGTTCGGCGGGAGTAGTAGGACGAAGGCTCTACGTCCTCCTGGTGGCAACACAGCAATGTGTGTGGGGAGGAATCAATTGGCATAACGACTAAATTGGGGAGAAAAAGGGGTAAAAAATAATTGGCTACTCTAAATGAAAAGGGGAAAAAATGATCTAGTTTTTGTACAGCAACATTTACTTTTTTATTTACAGGAAAAACAGAAGTGCAAATTCTTTCAAAGTAGCTACAGTGCCCGGTAGGAAATGCAATCAGTTGCATTACATTTTAACATTTAAAATACACTCAGCAGCATATTCATTACATAAAGTATTTTTCTTGTATTTCCTTCCCAGTTAAGGCACTGACATGTGAGATGACTGTGGCAAGTTTCTGCCCTTTCAAGAAACCTGTGCGGCACTGTCCACGGTCTGGGTCTCTTTTAATCTATTCATTAGAAATAATGATGTTTCATTAATGTAAAGTGGAGAGCTTTAATAATATCCAAATATCATATATGTATATAAAACAATCCACAATGTGCCATATGAGTAGTTTGACATGTCATTTTTTTTTTACATCTAACTGTGCAATCAGTCCATATTACCAACGAGAACATAAGCCGACTGTACGCACTGTACTGTAAATATCTTACTCAAATTACCTCCTGGTCTGTTGTTTTAGGCTGTACTGTCCCAGGAACTGTTTACATGAGAGTCGAGCCAGGGTCATTGGAACAAAATTTTATTCGGATGTAAGTTATTTCTTGTTAATTGATAATCCAATGATCACCACGCACTTGATTGATAATGACTGGATTATTACACTGAGACATGTGTGAATGCTGATCATTGAATGATCATAGTGTTATCCATGTTGAATCATTTGACCTAACTTTGGTATGAAATGATAAATGATACAATATAGGATGTTGAGGATGTGATATATTGGGATTGCCATGGTATTACCACGATATATTGCAGCCTCAATTGTGTTATTGCTATTATAACACATTTGTTAGCAGTTACAGTAGCAACAATAATCACCCCTATTTTAACCGAACAATTAAGATTTATGTTGCTAAGCTAGCATATTAGTGGGTTATCCTGATTATGCAACAGAGAACTTAATTGTGTTAAAATGGGACGTTTCACCATATTATGATCATTTCTTTTCTATCATTAATTTATTTTCATGCAACATCTACATTATGTATTCTGTAATTCTAAAGCACATTGCATTGAAAATCTTGTACAAAATGTGATACTGTATGAATATGTGATTGAATGGCTTACTGTATGTCTTTTCCAGAAATCCAGTATATGTCGAGCAGCCATCCATGCTGGGGTGATTCAAAATGAATCAGGAGGCTATCTAGATGTGATGCCAGTAGAGAAGAGGAGCCAGTACAGTGGCAGCTATCAGAATAGTATCACCTCAGAGAGGTACCTCAAAAAATGATATTCTTCTAAGTATAGTCCAATGTATTTCTATCATGAGAATTAACTCAAAACATGTCTTTGGAAAATGCATATGTTTTGCCCTTAGAGATGTTGTCAATCCAAGTCTGGATTTTCTATAAAGCAACCAGCAACCATGAATTACAATGAAACATGAATGATTAAATTCACCATATCATGTGTAGCTAATGTTTCTATACTGTACTTTGTTTAAGGAGCTTGTATCCACAGAGGAATTTCTCAATCACACGCACGCGCACACACACACACACACACACACACACACACACACACTCACACTCACACTCACACACACACTCATGAATTAATGACGTACAGTATATTATTGAACTGTTTCTTTAATCTTTCACTCTCTCCTGTCTCCAGCCTGGTGAACCCTACAGGGGGAAAGGCCTTCAGAGTGTTTGCAGTCATCTGAAAAGTCAAACTCCGACAGCAGAGAGCCCATCAAACTTGGCTACTTCACATTCAGCAAACCCATTCATCATCATCTCACAACCTGCAATTACAGTACATGCATGACTGAATGATTCAGCCTCTGACACTAAAACTGTAGCCTGGCTTTATTCAAGGCCTCTCGTGTCACTATGGCCAAAATAGAATATAAGTCATGTAACAGCCAAGCGGGAGATATACAATTATAAACCTTATGTATTTGATAATTTTGATAATCTATAGTATTAAGTACAGTATTTTTCTTGTCCATCCACAGAAGTATTTCCCCCCTTTGGACACCCTTATCTTGTCTCTCTTAGAAGACATTTCAAGAGTGCTTACTGTATGTATAGTAGCAGAGTAGTCCTGCCTGAAGACCAGGATCCTCATTGCTACTTTTGCCAAGGGGGATTCCCTTTGACCTGAGTGATATATTTTGGTTTCCCTTGTGGGAGACCTGGGTTCGAATCCAGGTGGATACACTTATATTTGGGATACCTCTAATTGCTTTTGTTTCGCAGTGGCATCAAAAACCTTTTTTCCAACAACATGGAGTTGTGCACATTCAATTAGCCTACTATTCCTATATCATTCAGTTTAGAACTCTTGATATACACTACAATGTTTATCAAATTTAGCCCCATTTAATTATGCCACCTCACACAATTTAAGAAAATATAGCTGAAATACTGTATTAGTCTTCTTCTGTACACTCTGGTGTTGAGAATTAGGCCAATTCTCAACAATTTCAGTTAATTTCATAATGCGTTGTGGTGTGCATCAATTCTAAATCGGCGATGTCGATGGGCAGCAAAGTGAGACACGCCTCATAAATGTCTTCAGATGTCACCTGTTGACCTGATGTTGCACTGTGATTACAGTAGTAATGCTAATGTAATTCCACTTACAATGTTGCTCATCATAGTTGCCAAAAAATGGCTGGTGTATTGCTAACATAATAGTCCAAACAGTAATATGGACAGCACACCCAGTCAAAAGACACCGTGTATATTTTTGTACATACGTACGGTTGTTGTAAATAATATTTAACATTTTATCAAATGCTGTATTGCTATCGTTCCCCTTTTCTTTAAAAGGATGCATATTTCTAGCGCAATATCAATCACATTAAAATCACAATCAGGGGATGGCAACTCAGCTTTTGCATGCACATGATATGTTCTTCATTCAAGCTCTTTTTAAAATGACATATTCTGTTTCAATATATTCATATTTATGTAAACACTGTGTTTGTAACATAATGATGTTGTATTTTATGCTACATGTGACCAGCTTTTATCATTAGATGTATACAGATTAAGCCTGGCTGGCCAGGTCTGTGCATGGCAGAATTACATAAAAAATCAAAATATGCTTTATTTATTTTCAGAAACACTGCCACATTTATCAATGTGAACAGTGCGAATATCCATTGTGATATTACAGATGTAATTATAATAGCCTTTATCAAACAATGCAGCTTATAGTCGTGTTTCATTTAACATAACATCCCTGTAGATCATAAAGTACTACCTCACAATATTCTATACGTTTTATGCTCTGTCCATCATTAAAGTCTCGTAAAATAATATGCTGTCCTTGAATGATGTAGCAATGTCTAAAATGCTGTCTCAGACTGTTTACATTGTTTTATGTTACAGTTGTGTTCAGTTTTCAGAGACGTGTGGCAGAAGCTATTTTAATATCTGCTCTACTTCTTCCGGAAAGGCCTCAGGAATTTTGGCTTTCACTTTTCAACAACATCTCAAATTCAGCCGTGAATCAAACTTTCAAATTAAATTTCTTTCTAGAAAGCTCAGCGGCGCTTCCAGGAAATGGGAGAGGGGGGCTTGTGAGGAAGAGAAAGCTGCTTGTTTTCAGCTCCAGGGACAGGGCTGATGTTAAAGCAATTAAACCATATACTTCGTTGACCAGGGTCCCCAAGGGCGCTATACTCGGCCTGCTCCTTTTTGCCTCTACACCAAATCTCTCTGCTGAAAATAGCTGATCTACAAGTTCACAACGCATCGCCAACTGCTATTTTCGCAGAATGTTTGCCCCAGAATAAGGACGCTAGGGATCATGTGGTTGTTAAAGTAGTCGACTCTGTGTTATTTCAAGTTGACCTATAATGTCAAATTCATTGAAGTATTTGTTATTTTACCAGCGGATCTAGAATAGCCAAACCCATTGTTGCCCAGAGCCAAGATAATAAGAATACTTCCAAATAAAGGATTCAGGAAACGTCATGGATGGATGACTTAATTTTGACATTTTTAAACCTCACTGCAGGGGGACTGCTGACTGTAGTGTTTTTGAGCAACCAAATGCATTTTAATATGAACAACTGGCTCCTTTGTGCAGTGGAGAAAGCATCTTACATCTAACCTCTCATAGCAGCAAGAATGCTGACTCAAGGTTATATTTTGCATCATTACATGTTAGGAATGTAGCACTAACCTCCTGTCAGAAATGCAAAGGACTGCTTGCAAGAGCATGATACTTTTAATTCAGTGTATCACAGACATGTCTGATTTTTTGGGGCGGTGTAGCCGCCCCCTATATGTGAGTTTTGGACACCGACCAAAAAATGTGTGTACCCCCTAACACTTCCATTGTTAATGCAAATCGATACTTTTTTCATATCAGCCAATCACATTACAGCTAGTGTCATCACCACTAACTGTAATGTGATTGGCTGACTTTGCAAATTCAGGACTGTGATTGGCTAGCGAAACACATGACACATGTGCAGCCCTATGAATAGCAGTATGGACTTTAAAAAAAGTCATTTATCCTTTTTTTAAAGTGAGTCATGTTGTGATGACCACACACCGCCCACTTCACACTGGGTGTGATTTTTGATTGATTGATTACTTTAGTAAAGGTAGTACTTTCAAAGGTTATGCTAAAAGGATAACACAAATTCCCCAGGGTTTGTTTCCATTGTGGATTATGTTTTCCGCACTAATTAAAACACATGCACGCGCAGATAAAGAGACCATTTCAAACTTTCAAAATAGGATAATGTGACTTGAAAGGATTGAAAAGGTTTGACCTCAGTCCTGACTGTATATCACACAAAGGAACTATGAACCAAGGGTTAAGGTGCTAACTGAGTTTTGCCAAGGTTGCTCGGAGCGAAGAGGCATGCATCGCAACGCTGTCAAAATTCACAGGCTTGTGTTGTAGAGGCATCCATTGGCACAGGACTCCAGTGTGCTGCTAAAGTCAACCAGTCAGAAAGTCAGCCAGCCAGCCAGTCACCCAGAAAGAGATGTGTGTGTTTAATCAATTTTAAACCCTATACTTTGCTGACCGGTGTCCCCCAGGGGGCTATACTTGGCCCGCTCCTTTTTTCCTCTACACATCAAATGTCTTCACCAAATATAGTGACGGGATTTAGTCATGTTGTGACTCGTTGTGAGCGGCTATTTTCACTGAATATTCGCCTATTATAACATGGCCAGAATAGGGATGGTGTAGAAGCAACATTGTGAAGTGGTGTAAATGGGTTGTGTCAATTGGTGTAACCAGTATGTTTCATTATTATATGATAATATACAGGAAAACTGGAACACTGAAATGTGGAATCCTATAAGGAGTTCCCAATGCAGCCATGCCCAAATATGGAGTGTGTTTTCTAACCTCAAGGTATTGTCAGGCATCAGGCGCAAACAAATCAGCCAGCTCCATATATGGGCACAGAAGGGGCATTGCGGTATGCCCATATATGGGCATATACTGATGACATCAGCGATATCCATATATGGGCATAAAAGGACAGATACAGAGATCTCCATATGGGCATATCGGTCGGATTGGCGGTGCGACGAAGGTGAGAGCGGCCCTAACATCTACACTTTCATAAAATGCAGTATTTTTTATGTGAGACATTTTTAGCGGCGCTAGCCGCTCTATACCTTTAGGTATAGAGCGGATCCTGCTCTATACCTGACTTTGTCCGTGTTCACCGTCAACGTTCTGATTGGTCAGACCCGTCAACGTTCTGATTGGTCAGACCCGTCAACGTTCTAATTGGTCAGACCCGTCAACAAAGTGATTGGTCAAGCTTCACATGACACATGGCTATAAACACATTATAAACACATATCGATGACATAATGTATCAAAGGCGCCGCTACCTTCACACAGGGTGTGATTTTTTTGTAATGTGTAGAAATAGTGCAAATGACATGAAACCAACATGAAAATGTACATTTCAACAAACCTGATACAGTACACTAGTAAACACGCGTGCTCATTTTTTTTTTTTTGTGCACTAGTACACACACACACACACACACACACACACACACACACACACACACACACACACACACACACACACACACACACACACACACACACACACACACACACACACACACACACACACACACACACACACACACATACACAGAATACATCTTTGAAAGGCATGTATCTTACCACTGTACCACTATGGTCCATACTCAACTAGCTCTATTGCATGCTCATCAGTTAAAGATTAGAGCCAGACACAAACCTCATCTGTTTTTGAACCAATATACTTCTCAGTCTGAGTTTTGAACTCACAGTCTCAGACCTTTGAGTCATGTATCTTACCACCGTACAACCTTGGTTCATACTCAACTAGTCCTATTGTGTGCTCTTCGGTAGTGAAAGAGCCAGGCACAAACCAGGAGAAAAAACTCATACTTCTTTAGTATCAGTATAGTGTCAGTATCCTGGTCTCTATCCTGGTCAATATCCTGGTGTCAGTATCCTGGTCAATATCCTGGTGTCAGTATCCTGGTCAGTATCCTAGTGTCAGTATCCTGGTGTCAGTATCAGGATACTGACACCAGGTCAATATCCTGGTGTCAGTATCCTGGTGTCAGTATCCTGGTCGGTATCTTGCTGTCAGTATCCTGGTCGGTGTCTTTGTGTCAATATCCTGGTGTCAGTATCTTGGTGTCAGAATCCTGGTGGCAGTATATCCTGGTCAGTTTCTTTGTGTGGGTATCCTGTTGTCAGTATTCTGGGGTCAGTATCCTGGTGTCAGTGTCCTGGTCAGTATCATGTTCAGTGTCAGGATCCTGGTGTCAGTGAAGTACAGGCAGAGGTGTAGGATTGTACATTTCATGCCCTAGTTGTTGTCTAGCTTTCAATGTTAACAAGGTCACTCTGGCCTGCGCTCTCACACACTGCGGTAAACATTTTGTCTGCCTGCTCCATACATGTAAAACACTCTTGCTTGTAATATGATCAACTTATTCTTTGAAATTCTCACATAGGCAATCAATTTGACATTTGGCAACAATCTATGAATTGACTAATCATTGCATCGGTTAAAAAAAGGTATTTTCGTGTATTTTGAAAATACATATTTGTATCATAAATACATTTCTCAGACCAGTATTTTGCATTTGTATTGTAATAAAAAACAATTGCCAGTATTTGTAATTTCTATCAAAATACCTTTTGATTTATATTCTCCCATCTCTGCTCACAGAGCAGCCATCCCCTGAGTAAGACATTACATGAACAGAATAGTAGTAGCCTACAGTACTCTGACACACAGTAAACGTGTATCAGAGTTTATGCGCAAAACCCAACTGAGTCACCCATCTTTGGTTGTCTATATTCTTTAAATAATCTTAGTTACAGGCCTAGGACACTTAATCCACACTACTTAACTGCACAGGGAAAGTCCTTTCATCGGAAATGAATAAATAGCCTGAGAAGTTATTTGTGTAATGCTACTGTAACAACATACTTCTGCGCTGCCAGTTTTAGCGATAAAACCCTTTTTGATTGTGTGTGTTGGTCTGTTAAATACAGAAATGTAAAACGGAGTTAGCAATTATGAGGGTTTTGAAGTTGGTTTGAAATAAATTCTAAGCTGGCCATGAGAGAATCATCATGTTTTTGTGTGTGTGCGTGTGTGTGTGTGTGTGTGTGTGTGTGTGTGTGTGTGTGTGTGTGTGTGTGTGTGTGTGTGTGTGTGTGTGTGTGTGTGTGTGTGTGTGTGTGTGTGTGTGTGTCTGTGTGTGTGTGTGTGTGTGTGTGTGTGTGTGTGTGTGTGTGTGTGTGTGTGTGTGCGCATATGTCCTTGCGCGTGTCTGGAGGGTGCACTGTGCACCTCCATATGAGCATTCATACTTGTACGTGTCCATTAAAGTGCACTTTTGCGTGTGTGGAGCATGTATGTAGGTGAGGCAGTTTCTAAAAGTGACTCATACAATCATTCCCATGCTTTCTAGACGGTCCCTGAGGTGGTTTCCTCCTGGGTGGACACACACCGTGCATGTGGGCCAACAATCACTGCGGACAGGAAGAGAAGTAGAGCGTATGTGTATGTGTGTGAGTGTGTGGTTGGCCTTCCTCCTCTCATCCCTGCACCACTCATAGATTTAGACATTCTTATTATTTTAACATAGTTAGCAGCTGTGTTTTGGTGGCGAAACATGCTAATCATCTGCCCATAGCTGGGTTTTATGATGGTCATGAAGTATTTATAACTATGAACTGTTTCAATCCACTTTCTCATGGTACAGAGCTTGAAAGGTTCTCAAAGTCCCAAATGTGCATTTTATCCTTGGCGTTTTGCAATAATCAATTTGCTTTACTCCACTTATTTTGTATTAATAGCCGTCCTTCTATTTATTGCTGTACCCATATAAAAGTGGCTAACTTTAACTCTATTCATTGACCATGCTGCAGTCACTAACTGGCCACAAGGTTCCTTACTACTACACTATGCAATAGATGTTTCTCCAGATGTCCAGTTATATCCTGTTTTCCCACATTAAGAGTCAGGCCGCCATAGCTGAATGGTTGGTGAGCCCGCCTAGGACTCCGGAGGTCCCTAAGGTCCCAGGTACAAGCAATGTGTCGAAGTGTCCCTGAGCAAGACACATAACCCCTAACTGCTCCCCCCTCCGCGTTCCTCTGTTGGTAGCACAGTTGGGTGAAGCTGAAAACTGAAGATCCCCTGTGGGATGTGATAGGTATCAAAAAAAGAAAATCTGAAATTGCCAAGAACCTTGTAGGGTTCACTTCTGGGTATTCCGTGGTTTGAGATCATTTTATACCTTATTAAAACATTTCCAACTGCTTAAATTAGCTCACATTTGAGCATTCATTAGAACAGAAGTCACTTACCGTACATAAAAAATACATCAATTTTTGGCATTACAAGCATAATGTTCTTTCCTATAGCAATATTAATGATATTTCAATACCTATAATCTAGGCTATGTTATATAAAAGGCTTGCAAAAAGACAAATTCTGAATACATGAGGTCAAGTCAAGATTATTGTAACTGCGCGTGTGTGCACAAACGAGCACACGTGTGAGAATTTCACAGGACCGCGCCCGCCTGCCTCACTGCCCCTCAACTTCTCTGCGCATCACAAATAATCGCCCGCCTCTCACTGAAAATTAATTACATAGGCCCGTCGGTCGCTTTCCCGTCCCGTGAAACGACCTTTAGAAGACACCTGCTGAGGGCCCAAAGCTGCCTTGGTGCAATGGTGTGATGTGCTTGCCTCTGCTACAAACAGTTTGCAGATTCAAGTGCCATGCCATCAAGGTACTGGTGGACCATCAGGGACCCTCTGAAAACAGCTGACAGATAGTGTAGTGGTCTAATTATCAGACTCACAGCACAGAGATTCCATGTTTAAGTCCCAGTTCTCCTATATAGTTAAATGCTGGAGTATTTTGACATTTTCAAAATATTTTATTTTGTGCATGAGCCAAGTGCCTTCCATTATTTTGGGGGAATGACCCATCACATTCATGTACATTTATTCCAGCATGCATGTCCACAGCAAGTTGGAATTTTGTTAATCAAGTCTCTAGGTTAAAGAATGAAGGAACGGTGAGGTGCCAAAGTTTTCAGATGTAAGTCTTAAAAGTTAAATATCTCAAAAACTACAAAAGACGTCAAAGTAAGAAGTTCATAAAACTGTGAATGGAGTTTCTAGGTGAAAGTATGTTTGTGAGGTACCAAAATCTTCCATTGACTTCCATTATAATTTTCTGAACGTTTAAAGTGAAATATTTCGAAAACTACAAAACATTTCAAAGATTCATGTACAAGCGCTCGTGTCCACAGTAAGCTGAACATTTTCAAGTTTGAATGGGGTTTCTATGTGTAAGTATGCCTGCATACTTACACATAGACCCCCCCCCCCCATTTCCTGAGAGGTAAAGGTGGGGGGTTATGTCTGAAAGAACTCTGTCCAGTTAACCTTTTACAGAAAGAAATTAAAAATGATCTTTACTTTCCCATGCTGTAAGGTAGGCCCACATGGCGCATGGGGCATGTGAACTTTATTATTTCTGTAAAACACAGGAAAAAGGGGGAGTGAGGCAGTCCCCCAGTACCTTGATGGCATGGGACTTGAACCTGCAAACTGTCTGGAGCAGAGGCAACCGATCAAGCACACCACACCATTGCGCCAAGGCAGCTTTGGGCCCTCAGCAGGTGTCTTCTAATGCTTTTGAGTTGTTCTTTTGTATTTCAGCCTTGCAAATTCCAAAGTACTCCAACACTGAACTATAGGATGACAGGGATTTGAACATGGAATCTCTGTGCTGAAAGACAGATCATTACACCACTACACTACGCTACCTCTCGGGCATAGGATCATTAGACCACTACACTACCTCTCAGGCACTCATGGCACATGTTTCTTAGTGCTGTTGAAGCGTTCTTCTGTATTTTAGCCTTGACAATTTCAAAGTACTCCAACATTGAACTACAGGAGGACAGAGATTTGAACATGGAATCTGTGTGCTGAGAGTCTAATCATTAGATCACGACACTAGACTCAGTCTCTCACAGCTTGTGTCTGAAACTAACAAAAAAATAAGAAGATTAGGCATAAAGGATAAGGTGCCGCACAAGATAGGGCCCTGATTATGCTACACCAGTCATTCACTTAGTGCTTTTGAAGTGTTTGTTTATATGTTAACATTGAAAAATTCACAGCAATTTTGCATTGAACTACAGTAGGTCTGGGAAATGTTCTTTTGGACTGCCCAGCTTAATATCTTGGCTTTGCTGGTCATTCCAGCCAGCCAGCTGGCCGACCAGCTTGACCCACAGAATCCGGCTCAGTGGGTGACCAGCTGACCAACTATACTGACAAACCAGCAAGACCAGCATGACCAGTTTGATCAGCCTGGTAAACCAGCAAAAGTCCAGTTAAGACCAGCTAAAACCATTAACCATCATAAGCTGTTTTTTGATCAGTACCTTTGATCAGTCTATAGTCTGGTGTTTTACTAGGTTTCCTCCTGTCGTGATCAATCTATCGCATGGTGTTTTACTCAACCTGTCGTGGATCAGTCTATCGCTTGGTGTTTTCCTCTGTTTTTACTTGTCGTGAATCAGTCTATTGCCTAAGTACCGTACCCTATAGACACTATGACCAGTATAAGTACCCTATAGACACAGAATGTATGGAGGGCCAGATAGATCCCATATTTAAAAATAAATAATAAAGGAATAAATTAATAATAAATATGTTAATATGTAAATGTAGAAATAAAAGTGCAGGTTCTTTTGAAAATAAATAAATATGCACAGAAATAGATAAATAAATGTATTTACGTGTGTAACAAATTACTTATAGCCTATTTATATATAAATAAGAATCCAAACGTATTTATTTATTTAGCTATTAATTAATTCATCTATTCATTTCTGTATTTCCTCACCTATTTCTGTATTTCTTCAACCATATGTTAATGAGAGGGCGTGTCTTGACTATTCAGGTATTAGCAATCAAACCCAGAGTGATCAAACCCACAATGTGATGAGATTTCGGGGTCAGGCCCATCAAACCCAGACAGATAGTGCCTTGACACTGTATCTTCTACCTCCTTCCCTCTCTGCCCACCCCTTCCTGTCTCACTTTCTCCCACTTCTCAATTCACACACACACACACGCACGCGCGCGCGCGCGCGCACACACACACACACACACACACACACACACACACACACACACACACACACACAAACACAGATACACACACACCAGACCTGCCAACCCTTCTGTTCTCACCAGGAAGCTCCTGTTATTTGACCCCATCTCCTGGACGTCTCCTGTTCTTCCATTTCTCCTGTTCTTATCCTGTTTTGGGGGATTCCACCCTTTTTGTGTGCCCCTCACTGATATGCAGCCACGGCCATTCATGTTAAAATTGGCTAGTTCCTTGAGTTTTTGATTTGCAAATCACAATGGCAGTATTTCATTGTTCTTTTTGTTGGAAGGTGTGAGTGGGCAAGGTGTGAGTGGTCTCTCTCTCTCTCTCTCTCTCTCTCTCTCTCTCTCTCTCGCTCGCTCGCTCGCTCTCGCTCTCTCTCTCTCTCTCTCTCTCTCTCTCTCTCTCTCTCTCTCTCTCTCTCTCTCTCTCTCTCTCTCTCTCTCACACTCACTCTCACTCTCACTCTTTGATTCTGGCACACACACCCCCAAAAAACTCTCTTTATGAGAGAATGGGAATGTTACTCTTTTACTGTTGCTTTATGTCTGGATAAACTCCAGTCCAATGCAATTTTAATGAGATTTTTTAAAAAGGGATTTGTGGTTATTAACTTTTTAAAGGATCCTATGTAAGTAGCTTGTAAGTAAGCCTGAAAAAAGTGTCAAACTCAAATCCACCAGAATACTGGAAATTACATCTACTCTGTAAAAAAATCCTTCCGTCTTGACCACGTTGCCCCCCCCCCCCCCCCCCCTGGGAAAGAATCTCCTGTTATCGGACGGTCTGAGGTTGGCAGGTATAAACACACAGAGAGCACAAGAAAGAGACAATAAAAAAGTAGGTAAGACAAAAAGGAGTAGCTTATCCCCAAAGAGAGGGGGAGAGAGAGAGAGAGAGAGAGAGAGAGAGAGAGAGAGAGAGAGAGAGAGAGAGAGAGAGAGAGAGAGAGACACACACACACACACACACACACACACACACACACACACACACACACACACACACACACACACACACACACACACACACACACACACACACACACACACACACACACACACACACCACCACCAAATTGTGGTTTTGGCATCACTCTCCCTCCTCCTGTTTTGTTGGTAACCCACACACAGACCTCTAGTGCCAACCAAGTGTGGCAAAGGGTCAGTATTTCCCACAGTCCCTCTCTCTCTCACTTTCTCATTCTGTCTCGTATTCTCTCTCACACCAAGATTTTTTTTTCTTCACAGGCATGGTTCTTAACACCCCCCCTTCTTTCACCGTTTGTGCCCCCCCCCCAAAAAAACATGGAAATGTTCTGCCTCTCCCAAGAATAGTTTGTCTGACGCCCTGGCATTTTCCTCTGGTGCCCCCCTGACGCTTCGGGTTGGCCAAGTACACACTGATGACAAGACTATTTTCATCTTGATATTTATGAAATTCATTAATTATTTTTTCTTCTTTGCTGTGCAGATGCAGTAGAATATTCAGTTTGCTTAGGTGGGTGTGTGTAAGAGAGAGAGAGAAGAAGAAGAAGGAGAGAGCGCGAGAGAGAGAGAACATTTTCATGTCAAAGACCGCCAAATTGATATGTATTTGGCCACGGACCCCCATATGAAAATAGTTTGTGCCAGGGACCCCCATAAAAGATTTGAGTTGTTAACTTATTTCAAAATGATTAAAAATTCTTCACAATCTTTCAAGATGTTTTGAAAATAGATCCACAATCTAAAAACACATCGCATAGTGAGCTTGTAGATTGACTATTTTCGCATAACCGATGTATGAAACAGAGTTAAACTGTTTTTGATGCTACTGTAGTGTAATTGATTTAGCTGGGGACCCCATGGAACCCCTTCAAGGACCGAGAGCCAGTGCCATAATGTATGCCTTATAACGAGGTCTACCTCTTCTTGGACATTGTATGGACGTCATACAGACTTTTTTGATGGTGTTTTTGCAACGCAGCTGACTTTAATCAAAAACAGCTTAAAGTTAAATATCTCCAAAACTACAAATGATTTCAAAGAAAAAATCTCAAGCATGCATGTCCACAGCAAGGTGGATTTTTTGAACTGTGAATGGAGTTTCTAGGTGAAAGTGTTTTTTTGAGGTCCCTTAACCCTAACCCTAACCTTCCATCCGCCTCCATTATAAATCTCTGAACTTTTAAAGGAGTACAATTCTAAAACTATCAAACATTTCAAAGATTCCTTTTCAGGCAAACATGTCCACAGTAAGATGAACATTTTAAAGTATGATTGAGGTTACTAGGCATAAGTATGTAGTTGCAAGCCTGCCTTTAAATGTCCATTGGCCGCATTGACAATGCATTGGGCGCTTAAAGTTAAATATCTCCAAAACTACAAATGATTTCAAAGAAAACAATATCAAGCATGCATGTCCACAGTAAGGTGGAATTTTTGAACTGTGAATGGAGTTTCTAGGTGAAAGTGTTTTTTTGAGGTCCCAAATTCGTCCATCGACCTCCATTATAAATCTGTGAACTTTTAAAGGAGTACAATTCTAAAACTATTAAACATTTCAAAGATTCCTTTTCAGGCAAACATGTCCATATTAGGATGAACATTTTAAAGTTTGAATGGGGTTTCCATTCTATCATGACATTTTGAATCATTACAGTCAGTTCATCTTCTTTTGGGTCTTGAGTCGAACCAATTACCGCGGAGACATCAAATTTCTCTTTTGGGCCTTGAGTCTTGGCACTCAAGGCCCAAAAGAGAAATTTGATGTAATTTGATTTAACCCCTGCCTTTCTTTCTCTGGTAAAACATTCAGTAGGATAGACGTTGAATAATATTTTGTTTTTATATACACACACACCCTAAATTGCCTGAAACGTACTCCTAAAAGGTTTTCGGGGGGACGATTTTGGCCTCCACACTTAGTGATTTTTTCGGATTTAACTTTCGTTTCGGTAGTGACCAACTTTCGTTTCGGAAGTGACCCAATGGTGAAAAAATAGATTTACTAAGTCCAGAGCTCGATGAATGTTAGGGACCAAAAAAAGTCACTACAAAGTACTACCAATCAACTCTAAATTGCCTGAAACGTACTCCTAACAGGTTTTCGGGGGGACGATTTTGGCCTCCACACTTAGTGATTTTTTCGGATTTAACTTTCGTTTCGGTAGTGACCAACTTTCGTTTCGGTAGTGACCCAATGGTGAAAAACTAAATGTACTAAGTCCAGAGCTCGATGAATGTTAGGGACCAAAAAAAGTCACTACAAAGTACTACCAATCAACTCTAAATTGCCTGAAACGTACTCCTAACAGGTTTTCGGGGGAACGATTTTGGCCTCCACACTTAGTGATTTTTTCGGATTTAACTTTCGTTTCGGTAGTGACCAACTTTCGTTTCGGTAGTGACCCAATGTTGAAAAAATAAATTTACTAAGTCCAGAGCTCGATGAATGTTAGGGACATTTTAAATTGTTGTGCCTCTAGAAGGCAATGGAAAACAGAAAGGTCTTTAGTTGTGTTTTAAAATAAATAAGAGTGGCAGCAGACCTAATTAAACAATATTGTCTTTATGTTATATCTTCCACAATCTACATTGAATGGAAATACATACAATAATGAATACATTTTCTTATATAACTTTGGACTGATATGCACATATTACATTGCAAATAAAAAAGGGAGACATTTTTTTAAAGTTATTTGTCTTGTTTGTTGTTCAAGTCACAGCACCAGGAAGGCTGTACTTGTCAGCCATCTGTTAGCTCAATGGGTTGAGACGCAGTATTCATGATCCAGAGGCCATGAGTTCAAATCCCATTGATGTCTTTCCTATGATTCTTTCCTTTGCAGACTGGCTTCCAGAAGATCAAGTGAAAACTACCAGGAAGGCTATATTTGTCATCCAACTGTTAGCTCAATGGGTTGAGACGCAGTATACATGATCCAGAGGCCATGAGTTCAAATCCCATTGATGTCTTTCCTATGATTCTTTCCTTTGCAGACTGGCTTCCAGAAGATCAACTGAAAACTACCAGGAAGGCTGTACTTGTCAGCCATCTGTTAGCTCAATGGGTTGAGACGCAGTATACATGATCCAGAGGCCATGAGTTCAAATCCCACTGGTGTCTTTCCTGTGATGCTTCCCTTTGCAGACTAACTTCTAGAAAAACAAGTTAAAACCACCAGGAAACCTGTAACTCTCAGCCAACAGTTTAGCTCAACTGGTCGAGCGTCTGTCCAATAACATGACTTGACTTGAGTGGGTTCGATTCCCACTCCGAGTCATGTGTCCCCGGTAACTTGGGGTAACGGATAAATTGACTGATATCCTTCGTGATGCTTCCCTTTGCAGAATAACTTCTAGAAAAACAAGTTAAAACCACCAGGAAACCTGTAACTCTCAGCCAACAGCATAGCTCAACTGGTAGAGCGTCTGTCCAATAACATGACTTGACTTGACTTTAGTGGGTTCGATTCCCACTCGAGTCAAGTGTCCCCGGTAACTTGGGGCAATGGATAAATTCACTGATATCCTTAGTGATGCTTCCCTTTGCAGACTCATTTCTAGAAAAACAAGTTAAAACCACCAGGAAACCTGTAACTCTCAGCCTACAGCATAGCTCAACTGGTAGAGCGTCTGTCCAATAAGATGACTTGACTTGACTTGAGTGGGTTCGATTCCCACTCGAGTCAAGTGTCCCCGGTAACTTGGGGCAACGCATAAATTGACTGACATCATTAGTGATGCTTCCCTTTGCAGACTAACTTCTAGAAAACAAGTTAAAACCACCAGGAAACCTGTAACTCTCAGCCAACAGCATAGCTCGACTGGTAGAGCGTCTGTCCAATAACATGACTTGACTTGACTTGAGTGGGTTCGATTCCCACTCGAGTCAAGTGTCCCCGGTATCTTGGGGCAACGGATAAATTGACTGATATCCTTAGTGATGCTTCCCTTTGCAGACTAACTTCTAGAAAACAAGTTAAAACCACCAGGAAACCTGTAACTCTCAGCCAACAGCATAGCTCGACTGGTAGAGCGTCTGTCCAATAACATGACTTGACTTGATTTGAGTGGGTTCGATTCCCACTCGAGTCAAGTGTCCCAGGTAACTTGGGGCAACGGATAAATTGACTGATATCCGTAGAATAACTTGTAGGAGTGTGCTGGTTCAAATCCAGATTCGGTTTCAGTTACTAAGGTGGTGACTGGATTTGAACCAGGACACTCCTACAAGTTATTCTACGGATATCAGTCAATTTATCCGCTGCCCCAATTTACCGGGGACTTGACGTTAGTGGGAATCGAACCCACTCAAGTCAAGTATAGTCATGTTATTGGACAGACGCTCTACCAGTTGAGCTAAGCTGTTGGCTGAGAGTTACAGGTTTCCTGGTGGTTTTAACTTGTTTTTTCTAGAAGTTAGTCTGCAAAGGGAAGCATCACTAAGGATATCAGTCAATTTATCCGTTGCCCCAAGTTACCGGGGACACATGACTCGGAGTGGGAATCGAACCCACTCAAGTCAAGTCAAGTCATGGACAGACGCTCGACCAGTTGAGCTAAGCTGTTGGCTGAGAGTTACAGGTTTCCTGGTGGTTTTAACTTGTTTTTCTAGAAGTTAGTCTGCAAAGGAAAGCATCACAGTAAAGACACCAGTGGGATTTGAACTCATGGCCTCTGGATCATGAATACTGCGTCTCAACCCATTGAGCTAACAGATGGCTGACAAGTACAGCCTTCCTGGTAGCTTTCAGTTGATCTTCTGGAAGCCAGTCTGCAAAGGAAAGAATCATAGGAAAGACATCAACGGGATTTGAACTCATGGCCTCTGGATCATGTATACTGCGTCTCAACCCATTGAGCTAACAGATGGCTGACAAGTACAGCCTTCCTGGTAGTTTTCAGTTGATCTTCTGGAAGCCAGTCTGCAAAGGAAAGAATCATAGGAAAGACATCAACGGGATTTGAACTCATGGCCTCTGGATCATATATACTGCGTCTCAACCCATTGAGCTAACAGATGGCTGACAAGTACAGCCTTCCTGGTAGTTTTCAGTTGATCTTCTGGAAGCCAGTCTGCAAAGGAAAGAATCATAGGAAAGACATCAATGGGATTTGAACTCATGGCCTCTGGATCATGAATACTGCGTCTCAACCCATTGAGCTAACAGATGGCTGACAAGTACAGCCTTCCTGGTGCTTTGACTTGAACAACAAACAAGACAAATAACTTTAAAGAAATGTGTTACAGCATAAATATAAATATTTTTCATGGGGGGCCCTGACACTACATCTTTTCACATTGGGGTCCACTGCCCAAATACATGTCAATTTGGGGGGTTGACAACAAAACGTTTCAGAACCACAGATTCCAAGGAAACAGCTGTAGGTGAAACGTACTCCTAACAGGTTTTTGGGGGGACGATTTTGGCCTCCACACTTAGTGATTTTTTCGGATTTAACTTACGTTTCGGTAGTGACCAACTTTCGTTTCGGTAGTGACCCAATGGTGAAAAAATAAATTGACTAAGTCCAGAGCTCGATGAATGTTAGGGACCAAAAAAAGTGTCACTACAAAGTACTACCAATCAACTCTAAATTGCCTGAAACGTACTCCTAACAGGTTTTCGGGGGGACGATTTTGGCCTCCACACTTAGTGATTTTTTCGGATTTAACTTTCGTTTCGGTAGTGACCAACTTTCGTTTCGGTAGTGACCCAATGGCGTGGAATTTTCTGAAAGATTATTTAAAGGTAAAAGCCCCAGGTAAAAGTTAGAACGATGTCCTTGTGGGATTTGACCTTAGGACCTTCAGTATGCAAGGCCTGAATCTTAACCACTGCTCCACCATGGTACATACTTTCTATGGTCTCACGCTCTTCAGTGAAAGATCAGATAAAGGTGCAAGAGTTGGGTATTGGTTGGAAACATGTCCTGGTTGAATTTGAACCGGTAACCTTCTGGTTGCAAGTCCTGTATCTAAACCATTGCACCACAGAGGTTCTGACTTGTTCTGTTAACTTAGCCTGGCAACGTTTGTACCCTTTTCCCTTTAAATATCCATTGCCATTGACAATGCATTGGGCGCTTAAAGTTAAATATTTCAAAAACTACAAATCATTTCAAAGTAAAACATCTCAAGCATGCATGTCCACAGTAAGGTGGAATTTTTGAACTGTGAATGGAGTTTCTAGGTGAAAGTGTTTTTTTGAGGTCCCAGAACCTTCCATCCGCCTCCATTATAAATCTCTGAACTTTTAAAGGAGTACAATTCTAAAACTATGCAACATTTCAAAGATTCCTTTTCAGGCAAACATGTCCACAGTAAGATGAACATTTTAAAGTATGAATGAGGCTACTAGGCGTAAGTATGTAGATGTAAGCCTGCCTTTAAATATCCATTGCCGCATCGACAATGCATGGGGCGCTTAAAGTTAAATATCTCCAAAACTACAAATGATAAAAAAAAAAAAACTCAAGCATGCATGTCCACAGTAAGGTGGATTTTTTGAACTGTGAATGGAGTTTCTAGGTGAAAGCGTTTTTTTGAGGTCCCAAAACCTTCCATCCGCCTCCATTATAAATCTCTGAACTTTTAAAGGAGTACAATTCTAAAGCTATGCAACATTTCAAAGATTCCTTTTCAGGCAAACATGTCCTTTAAAGCTGGTTGGTAGTGATTTTTTTGTGAATTTTTTTTCCCGTTTCGGTAGTGACGAAAAGTGCCGAGTGACGAAAACAGAAAAAAAATTGTTCCCCCAAAAACCTGTTAGGAGCACGTTTCAGGCAATTTAAAGCTGATTGGTAGTGATTTTTTTGTGAATTTTTTTTTCCGTTTCGGTAGTGACGAAAAGTGACGAGTGACGAAAACAGAAAAAAAATTGTTCCCCCAAAAACCTGTTAGGAGCACGTTTCAGGCAATTTAAAGCTGATTGGTAGTGATTTTTTTGTGATTTTTTTTTTCCGTTTCGGTAGTGACGAAAAGTGACGAGTGACGAAAACAGAAAAAAAATTGTTCCCCCAAAAACCAGTTAGGAGCACGTTTCAGGCAATTTAAAGCTGATTGGTAGTGATTTTTTTGTGAATTTCTTTTTCCGTTTCGGTAGTGACGAAAAGTGACGAGTGACGAAAACAGAAAAAAAATTGTTCCCCCAAAAACCTGTTAGGAGCACGTTTCAGGCAATTTAAAGCTGATTGGTAGTGATTTTTTTGTGATTTTTTTTTCCCGTTTCGGTAGTGACGAAAAGTGACGAGTGACGAAAACAGAAAAAAAAATGTTCCCCCAAAAGCCTGTTAGGAGCACGTTTCAGGCAATTTAAAGCTGATTGGTAGTGATTTTTTTGTGATTTTTTTTTCCGTTTCGGTAGTGACGACTAGTGACGGAGTGACGAAAACAGAAAAAAAATTGTTCCCCCAAAAGCCTGTTAGGAGCACGTTTCAGGCAATTTAAAGCTGATTGGTAGTGATTTTTTTGTGATTTCTTTTTTCCCGTTTCGGTAGTGACGAAAAGTGACGAGTGACGAAAACAGAAAAAAAATTGTTCCCCCAAAAACCAGTTAGGAGCACGTTTCAGGCAATTTAAAGCTGATTGGTAGTGATTTTTTTGTGATTTTTTTTTCCGTTTCGGTAGTGACGACTAGTGACGGAGTGACGAAAACAGAAAAAAAAATGTTCCCCCAAAAACCTGTTAGGAGCACGTTTCAGGCAATTTAAAGCTGATTGGTAGTGATTTTTTTGTGAATTTTTTTTCCCGTTTCGGTAGTGACGACTAGTGACGGAGTGACGTAAACAGAAAAAAAATTGTTCCCCCAAAAGCCTGTTAGGAGCACGTTTCAGGCAATTTAAAGCTGATTGGTAGTGATTTTTTTGTGATTTTTTTTTTCCCGTTTCGGTAGTGACGAAAAGTGACGAGTGACGAAAACAGAAAAAAAATTGTTCCCCCAAAAAACAGTTAGGAGCACGTTTCAGGCAATTTAAAGCTGATTGGTAGTGATTTTTTTGTGAATTTTTTTTCCCGTTTCGGTAGTGACGAAAAGTGACGAGTGACGAAAACAGAAAAAAAATTGTTCCCCCAAAAACCTGGTTCATTTTTTCTATGGTCTCTTGTACGCTGTTCACTGAAAGATTAGATACAGACCACAAGAGTCAGATAAAAGTTGGAAAGTTGTTGGATTTGAACCAGGAACCTTCTGGTTGTAAGCCCTGTATCTAAACCACTTGTGTGGTATTTACTACAATATTAGATAAAGCTAAAAGCCCCAGGTAAAAGTTTAAATGTCCATTGCCGCATTGACAATGCATTGGGCGCTTAAGTTAAATATCTCCCAAACTACAAATGATTTCAAAGAAAAAATCTCAAGCATGCATGTCCACAGTAAGGTGGAATTTTTGAACTATGAATGGAGTTTCTAGGTGAAAGTGTTTTTTGAGGTCCCAAATTCGTCCATCGACCTCCATTCTAAATCTCTGAACTTTTAAAGGAGTACAATTCTAAAACTATTAAACATTTCAAAGATTCCTTTTCAGAACCACTACAAACCACTACAAACACTTTTTGAACCACTACAAAGAAGACCCAGCTGAACCAGCGGACACTTTCAAAAGGACTGGCCGCAAATAAGGCTTCTTAGGCGGGGTACAGTGGTCTGACGAGCCGGTCATCTGCGGCCGGGTTAACAGCGGCTAGCCGGCTACACAAACGTCCGAAAGTTCGGTGCACAAATCAGCCACAGATTTGAAGTTAATTAACAACATTCAAGCCTAAAATAAATCTTAAAATTACATTCTGTGGCAAAACAAAAAAAGAATTCGGACATTTCTTACCGCGGTCGTAGTCCGCCATATTGGTCCTGTTTTTCAAACGCTGGTGGTCCGGTGCGGTGTTGCATTCTGGGCAATCTGCTGTGAAAAGTCCTCAGCGAGTCTAGTCTGAAGCATGCTCGGTAAAGGGGGCGGATCAAGTTCACATCCGGGTATTTGGTCTGTACTTGGGCAAATGCGAACTTAGGATTGGAACAGTACTTGGGCTGCTGGGCAGCGACTGATGACGTATCACAAGTTTGTGAGGACGGGAGTACAGACAAGTTCGGGTATTGAGAAACGGCCACCGTGTCTTCCCGATTTTGGCGGGGAGAGTCTTGTTTTTTTCGTTTTTTTGCTGAATCTGCTGTTTTTTGAGTGCGTTCCGGTGCGTTAGCCTGGCTCCACCCCTGAATCGCTAGCCGTCGTCCTAAAACACCCTGCCCCGGGTCTAAACCACCGGCCTCGGAGCGCGGAAAAAATGGGCCAGTGTGTTTTTGGGACGAGCGTTCCGTTTACCACCCGGTAGTGAAAATAGCAGATCTACAAGCTTACGATGTGACGCATTGTGAGCTTGTAGATCTGCTACGTTCACTGCTTTGGGTCCCGGGGAGACATCAAATTTATGTTTTGTGTCCCGAGCTAAAAGGTTTGGGAACCTCTGGTTTAAAAGATGCTAATAATATCTTTGTTTATTGTAGCTACTCCACTTATTCATTAACTGCTTTTACTTGTATTAAACGTTATAGCTGGATAGCTGTTCTGAATTGTGAACCAGCAGTAGTCTAGAACAGGGGTCTTCAACAGGGGGTCCGTGATAGGATTTCGTTTTTTTACATTAACCACTTGAACCATATTCCTTTTCTGAGGGGAACATTAGCCGAAAATAGCAGATCTACTCGCACTGCGAGGCGTTGAGAGCTTGTAGATAGGCAATTTTTGGCAAAGAGGCGAGGTGTAGAGGGAAAAAAGAGCAGACTAAGTAAAAATAAATGTTTTTTATCTGAAACACAATTGTATACAATATAGAGGGGGTCCCTGCTTCATCTCTCTCAGCTAGGGGGTCCCTGGCCTGAAAACGTTGTCAGCATTGTCTGCATGACAGTTGACTGAATTTTTTTTTATAAATAATTGATTGACATGGATTGTCACACTTTTTATAAAGTCATTAAATCCTCATTGAAATAACTATTATCTGTTATCGTAAATAGATCAAAGATATATTTGCATGTCTCTTAGACTTTACTATTTTAGGTTACTATATTGTGTACAATAGCTGTACTCTTTCTTGCCAAAAGTGTTAATGCGTTTGGGTTTTAAAGCAAGCCTTCCTGTATTGACAGATTTGAAAGTAAATTGACCCCAACCTGGTAAACCATTAATATCCATGCATGCACTCACAATGCATCTTGCTGTCTGACAGAACAGTAAAAGCCCTTGAAATATGTGATGACACAAGAGGTCGCCCAAACCCCCTCAGTATGTTTGTCCAGCTACCTGGTTTAGGAGCGGGGGAGTTGGTAAACAGGTAGAAATGCTACAAATAGAAACTAGCCACTTAAGAATATAGTCTTGAGGGAGAGCTGGTTTTTCTCGGGCCTACGTCAGCACTGACCTTTTTGCTGTTTGCTAAAGGGATTTGATTTCAGCTCTACCTCTCTCTCTTTCACTTTTTTCAACAGTCACACTTAAGCCATGTGAGGCGTATAAAATAGCAGTTTTGTTCAGAAAGGAGAAACTGTGGTGGCTCAATCATGGACCAGGTAATATTGCACCGATGCCAAGCTGTGGGAGAACAGAACAGAACAGAACAGAACAGGGACACATACTTCATAACAGATCGTTTTTCTTTTTGTCTTTAATCCAAGGCGATTGGAGTTTTTGCCTCTCTCAGTCGTGCACATGAAACAGTGCAGAGAGGAGAGAGTAGGGGTGCAATGGCATGCTTAAAGACACGTCGGATTATTGTTAGTCTCCATATGTTCAGTAAATACTGATACTTGATAATTGACCTTGCATGTCTTGTGCTCATGGGAGGGAAACCAAGAAAAGTTTACTGTTGAGGCCCGCACAACAGTATCTGCAGTTTAGGGTGGCATGTGGTTATGGGTGCTAGGAGTGTCTTGGGGACCCAGGACGTGTAAATGCTTTGTGTCCTCCATGCCTTCCTGTAAATCTAAATGTCCCTGTTGAGGTTTATCGCATGCCAGTGTATGAAGACGTGGCACAGTACATCACTTCCCTCTGGTGGACTGTCCATTCTATGACAGAAAAAACGGGCTATGTGGATTGCTCTCTTTCTTGATGGAAGACATGTCCAATATGGCTTATTTAAAAAAATACAATTGTATGCAGTAGATGAGTAAACTTTAAATAATCACTTAGTTAAGGAGGACACATGGTTAGTGTGTGTGATTGTGGAGTATGTGAATTAATAGGTGTATGTGTGAGATTGTGGACGATCAGTTTTTCATTCACATGCCCACACATACAGTACAGGATTAGCTGTTGATTCATGGGAGATAGACAAGATTCTTTTCTTCATGGCTTTACGAAAGACATTTAGGTCTACAAACTATCATGAAAATAAAAATGGCGAGGAGGCGGTACTTAGAAAAAAAACAAGACATTTATTCGCTGAGCACCAGTCAATGAGTACAAACAAAAACTTTTCATTTTTTTCCTCAGGTCTACCGAATTTTCTTTTTGTAGAAAAAAAGAAGAAGAAATCAAGGAATCAGACACAATAAAAACTAGCAGTTCTTTGAGGTTAGAAATAAAAATATTTAAAACACTTATGTGCCTCGTAAACAGATTGAGGCCTATCTTTTTCACAGGCAGAATATACTGTCACTACATCTCAATCATCGCTTGGTGAAGGAACATATTTAGTCAATTAGTGAGTGCCATACAAAAACCTACTTCTACAGAGTAAAAAAATACAGGTTTGGACAACACTTATATACATTTTCATGGAAATGTTGAAATGTGAACAGTCACTAGATTTCCTGATTATGTGCGGTTAAGAATTTAAAGAAGAAAAAAAAACTAACTTTAACTTTAATACTAATGCTCAAAACACATATTTTGTTTGTGAGACCAAATTCTAATCCTGGATGCTATCCTGGATGCTTATCCTGCTACCTATGCTAGGTAGCAGGATAATGCGGTTCACCATCTAGGCCTGATGGTGAAAACACTAGGCTGTATTTAGATTATCTGAATTTGGAATCAGTCAAATTACAATATTTTATATTTGGTTATTGAGTACCAATCAGTCCTTCTGAAACTATTTCACAATTTGATCTGGATGAATTGATTTGACCATTTACAATTTGGTCACATTCATGAATGCTCTTGAAGAGTTTAACTGAATGAAATATATGCCTTTGAGCTTTACAAACATGGCAAAGTAAAAAAGAACGTTTTCTCAAATCCCATTTTGAGCTGTCACATGCTGTCAGTTATTGTACCCCAAAGAAGACATACCTTCAAACTTTGGTACAATGTTTCAACATGGAACACCTGTACTGCCATTACTCATTTGGACCTTATTTCTGAATTTATGCTCCATCGTAAAACAATGTCACTTGCCGGAAAAAGCACATATACAAGCTCACAACCCAGCGCATTGTGAGCTTGTAGATGGGCTATTCGTCATACAATGATCAGGATTATACCTGTTTCACAGTGAAATCCTACTTCCTGGACTAGCCCATGGGTTCATGTGGAAATCCTTATGTCTACCAGTCCGACAAATGGGAGAAATTTAGATTGAATGATCTCAGGCTTTCAAATATAACAAATGAAGATTTGTTATACAGTATCAGCAAGACAGAAGGAAAAAACAACAACCATTCACTGGATTTAAAAGGGAGACTTCTCAGCTCGTCATAAAAGTGTGTATCCCCTTGACAGCTCATCGTGCCACAAAGACTATACGTTTAACATATCCAGGTGTTTCAACACATAGCTACAGTAAAGTTCCCAACCAACCCATACAGTTTTAGTATACAGTCAGTGTGTTTACATCAAATAGAATTGTGACGTGGCACATAACCTTTCAGACATGTTATGTAAACCACTGGACACTAAAAGAATAATCAGAGCTTGGCCGCCCTAGATCACTCATAGAGCAATCACATCCTGCTGGAGTAACATTATATTTTAATAAAAAATCAAATTCACGGGGTGTCCAGGGGGTGTAGGGGTAAAGTACTCACACGTCAATGTGGAGAATGGAATTGGGGAAATAAAAAAATACAAAATACAACAAAATACAAAATTATTTTAAATCAAGTTTTTGAGAATATAATATATTTTATATATCTATTTGTTATTTTGTTTCTACACCACTAAGACGGGAGGGGGGCTGAGCTTTCCTCAAATCCAATCATCTTGGGAACAAGTAAACAGCAGCACATAATCAAACAGTATGTGATGCTGTGTGGTGTCACGTAACGTTGCTTGTCAGATGCACCCAGTCTATGTCTTTATGTTGTATAAATGAAGTCAGGTATGATTGGACAATGATGCCATAAGGTAATTTACAAATATTTACATCTTCCTTCAAGGCACAGACACGTTGGAACATTGGAATGAGGCCTGAATGGTGACATCAGTGATGGGAAGTAAATAGTATGACATGGAAGAACAACATGGACTAACTGGGTCCATTCAGTATGAAACCCTTAGTGGTGAGGTGAGGTACTGTATCCAAAGGAAAGAGGAACAAAAAACTATTAGACCTAGGTTTGGCTATTTTAGTGGCCCAAAACATCTGTATGTCTGTACATCAGCTTGACAATCTGGTTTGGTCTACAACTGTAAATACTACAAGGGCAAGGATGTAAAGTAACGCTCACCAAAAAAAAAAACATCACCTGATACACAGTACAGTACTGGGTCCATGGTAACAATACTGTTATGGTAACAGAGTGGATATTAAAACAATGATTCCAAAGATGATACAAGTTTAGCCTTGGCGATTTCTTTTGTTCTTAAAAAGAATGGATCAAACAATGATATCTTTGCCAAGGATTTGTGATGGTGACTTTTGAAGTTTGTTACAGTTAGTCTACTGAGATTGTCGAGAACTAATATCACAATACATGTTTCCATTCCACAGCAGACTGTATAGAGTGACTTATTTTGTATTGTAAGATCTTGTGTGATGTTATACAATACTAGTAGGTGCTTAGTGAAAGGCATAAATTAATGTAATAGTGATTTGGATTCTTACCCTATAGACTGGGGTCATATTTAAAACAAATACATGAAAACAAATATTTTGTTCTGAAGTATCATAAGTGGAGGTTCACTGCGCACTTGAACATATATTTTCTTTGTGTGTATCTGTGTGTGCACACACACGTGTGCATGTTGCTAAACTACTGTACTTGTGAACACTACAGTACTATCTTAGACTGTTTATTTGCGTTTATACTTGCACACCTACTGGAATGTAGGTGCCTGCGCGTGTATGTGTGTGTGTGTGTGTGTGTGTGTGTGTGTGTGTGTGTGTGTGTGTGTGTGTGTGTGTGTGTGTGTGTGTGTGTTTGTGTTTGTGTTTGTGATTCTGCATTTGTACAGCTTTGTTTGTGTACTCCTTGCCAAATGTACTTTGTGCATGTGTGTCTGCATGTGTGTGCATGTACATGTGTGTGCATGTTTGTACAAATGTGTTATCTATATACCAACATTCATAGGATATACAGCTCTACACCTGTATACACCATGTGTGCGTGTGTCCCGGCCAGTGTTGGGTAACATTACTTTTAAACGTAACTCATTACGTTACAGGATTACCGGAGTGCCCACAGTGTTTTGGAGTTGTGCTGGGCTTCACCAAGGCATACTGGCATAGGCTAATTTGCATTGAAGTTCTTACTTCTCTTTTCACCAACAAATCCAAAAATAATGTGAATACTTCCACGACCTTACTAAAGTATAACCTCTCTGTCTTCTTTCAAGCTCTGCCATGTCGCAGGTGCGACAAATGAATGTAATACAAAACCAAACCAGTAGTACTGTCAGCCGTGTGACACTGTCACACCAAAAGTGGAGACCTATTGAATAGAATTATTACGCACGCAAGGCATCGGTCACAGATTTGAGTGTAACATCCGTGCAACTCTCCGTTGCCCCTTGTGGCAACAGAAGGAACAGGGAAATATAGGTCTTAAATGTATCAAAGTAACGCCATTGTTATGGAAAGTAACTAAGTAACCGATTAATCTAAAGCAAAACTAACGAGTTAGTTACTTGTAATGCGTTTACCCCAAGCCCCCAGAACTACGGTAGAACAGTGAAGCGGCCAAGCCTGGTGGTAAAATCTGAGAATGCACTTAAATGCTACTGCGCGTGCGTCTCCCGTTTTGTGCGCATGCTCACGACGCGTCACGACCCATGGATCCATTCCATTGGTTCATATTGGTTCCATATTGGTTCCTATTACTTACTTCCGGGTGCTTCAAAACGCCACTGAGCACTTTAATAGAAATTAATAGCTGGGGGCGGGGCAATCCGCCCTCTAGATATATTATAACTCTATGGTTTACCCCCAACACTGGTCCCGGGCTGGCACATGTGAAAGCTTGTGTGTAAATGTTTGCTGTTCACATTCAACAATGGAGCACCTGTATGTTGTACTAAACTTCCTGCATTGCACTTTCTGCATGCCTGTGTGTGTGTGCGTGTGCGTGTGCGTGTGTGTGTGTGTGTGTGTGTGTGCATTGCCTACAAATGTGCTCTCCCCTCTCCTCAATTCCTTCTGTGATGTGTGTTGTCCACATAGGTATTCTCTATGCATAGCACAATGTAGTGGTTGGAGCAGGAGCGGGTGTGCTGTCCGAGCAGCCGACCCGTCTGCAGCATTGAAGCCTGGCCTGTCACTGCCAGGTCTGCTGTCCTCCACGCCTCGCAGTAGTTAGTAGTCACACGGATTCCTGCTGTGCTGGAACCATGCCATATCAACTTCTCTGGCCTGGAGACACACACAGAGAGAGAGAGAGAGAGAGCACATGTGATGGATTGCAATAGGAACTCTGCCTGCATCTAATCCAGCTACAACTGTGCATGTGTGGTGAGGAAAAATGTAAATGGAGATTTAGACCTAAGGCCGATTCTAAAAAGGCCTTCCAAATCCTGACCTAAGTTTTCTGAAGAACTTCAAATATTTATTCAAAAATTACAAAACATGTATGTCGCTATATACTGTACATAGCTACAACTACCCCAAAAGGGGTTCCCGGATTGAAAGGTATAGTTACATATAAGGGTTCCCGGTCTAAATGGGTTAAATACTGTAGATTGTTTAAAGACTCTAGATTGCACACGCATGCACACACTTACCAGGCTGAGTCAGTCATGATGTTACGTCCATCAAAGGAGTAGATGGGTGTGGCTGGGTTGAACACGCCTCCATTCCCAGAGAAGATGGACATCCAGCTGCTGAACAACACCTCACCCTGAGAGGAGAGGAGAATAACATCAGTGAGTATTAAGACAGTCATAGCATTTATCAGGAAGTGCATAGATGACCTTCCAAAGATGTCAGTTTGAATACATATATATTATATTCAAACAACCGTTGATTAATGGCAGCGTTTGCACGGCATTTCACTTCTGTGACACTTTTTAAACAAAATCCCACTCTGACCTCTAAAAACCATCAGAAAGGCCAAACGGGAGAACAAGAATAGAGTGGGAGACCAGTTCAACAGCAAAGATGTGAGAAGAATAGGGCGGTGTTACAATAACAGACTTCAATGGGAGTCGTTTGGTTTGAGGCAAACAACCCCAAAAAGCCGGAGATAGCCCCCCCTTGAGGTGGCCAGACCTCTCGTGTCTCTGTGGCTGACGTGCTCAGAGTGATGAGTGAACATCCGGATGGCTCCAGGCCCTGATGGCAGCTTGTGTGTTTACTGATATTTTCAACCTCTCCCTCTCTCAGGCTTGGAGTCTGTGCAGGCTTATTATTGAAGTGGATTAATGTTAATATAAGTTCTATGTTCTCTGGATTTAGGCTGTGCTGGCTATTTTCTGTTACCCTGTGTAACAGACAGACTTACTGGGCCTACAAGAGTAGGCCCAACAAAGACTGCACATTCATATTTGTATTTTAAAAAACATTATGATATGGTAACCTGCTGCATCTAGCTTTTTCTTGTTGTTCCACTTTTCTGGATTGTGTACTCCTACCTATATAACGGTATTGGGATATCCTGTTGATATTGTCTCTTGACATTCTGTTCAGGGGCACCTCATAGATTTTTTGTGAATAACCTTTTAGGCTTGATATTGTTTCACATCTACATACGTAGATGCTCACTTCTGATACTGTGTTTAATGACATTTGTCTTTTGTATGTTCACTTTGTTAACTTTAAATCATTTCAATGGTCATTGCACACTGGTCACCTATCAGGTTATCACTTGACCTGTGCATTGTATTTAAAGTGGAGTGAGCAGCGCTCAGCCCACTCAGGTTGTACCAAAATAAAAAATTCAAAGGGAGCTACACTGTGCAAACTTAAAAATGTCTCCTATATTTGTCGTTTGAAGTTAATCACCTGCCTTTACATGATCTACAGATGTGTGCGACACCTTTTTTGATCCTGTCCCCAAGCACCCAAGGCACCTCAAGGTAACACGACTGGAGACCTGTCGTCCTCATCTCAATTGTTAGTAAATGCTTTGAGAGGTTGGTGAGGGACTTCAGTTGTTCCACCCATGGCAATTTGCATCTCGTCAACACAGATCTACTATTGATTAATTAGACTTAAGAGACTGGGGATGGGGATGTGATGATGGCTCTTCACTTTGTCTTTTCTCCCCTGGAGAAGAGAAATTGTTTGAATGTGAATGCCATTTGAGGACTACAGCTCGGCATTCAACACAAGAGTTCCTGACAAGCTCGATACAAAGTTCAAAGTCGGTGAGTCTGTGAGTGTGGACACTGGGACCCTCCCTTCATTTTTATATAATGGTCGTAATAATGTTGACAACCACTGTAGCACCAGGCAGCCACAATACGCGTGTATTGTGGCTGTGTATCAACCCATAGATGGCCGACCTTGATGCTGTCACACTGAACGACCCAAGACACCAAGTGTGTGTGTGTGTGTGTGTGTGTGTGTGTGTGTGTGTGTGTGTGTGTGTGTGTGTGTGTGTGTGTGTGTGTGTGTGTGTGTGTGTGTGTGTGTGTGTGTGTGTGTGTGTGTGTGTGTGTGTGTGTGTGTGTTTTGTGTGTGCCCTCCTCACCCTGAGATTAACCACAGGCATATCGTGCCGGTCGGCCTTCCTCACTATGGTGGCCAGATCCTGGAGATGTGAGGACAGGAAGGCTCTGTAGGTGGCCGTCAGCCCCATGTTGCGAGCCTGCTGGTAGCACTGGAAGTCTGCCCCCCTGATGCCACGCATGTCACCTCTCAGCGGGGCGTTCAGGGCGACCAGATGGAGCTAGGAGGGGGACGGCATGAAAGGGTGAACAACAGATGCATAGATAAACAGAGGGCAGAGAGAGCACAAGAAAGAGACAATAAGAAAGTAGGAAAGACAAAAATGAGTAGCGCATCCACAAAGAGAGGGAGAGAGAGAGAGTGTGTGTGTGTGCGTGCGTGCGTGCGTGCGTGCGTGCGTGCGTGCGTGCGTGCGTGCGTGCGTGCGTGCGTGCGTGCGTGCGTGCGTGCGTGCGTGCGTGCGTGTGTTTTCTACCCACCCCAGGTACAGAGTTGAAGGCCTCTGGCAGCTTATAGCTGGGTTGGTATCCTCTACTCGGCTCCTGTAGCTCCTACACAGCAAATAGAGTATGCAAAAACATACTTTTCACACTGAAAGTAACATCTTACAGAAATACAGCTGCTTCCATAAACAAGCAAATGCTATTTTAGGCTTCCTGTTTTTTTTCCTTCTTCTTTTTTCCCTTTATTTTGATAGGAGAGTAGGGAGACCAGAAACTGTGGGGAGAGAGGGGGTAGAGACATCAGGTCTCCATAGCCGGAATCGAACAGGGGTGCTGAAATCTTGTGGTTGACGCATTATCCGGTCAGCTACCAGCATGCCCCAGGAAATGTTGTTTTAGATTTATAAATATAAATAAATAAATATATTTTGCACACTGCCAGTAAGCCAAGGAAGTACCTCCATGCATTTTGTGGTGGGGGTTTCTTCTGCTTCGATATTAAGGACTGTATTATTTAGTATTTGTAAAGGTGATCCTTAGATGCTGATTCTTGTGATTGCCACAAGTGAAGGTGGATGAGGATGAGTTCTCCTGAGGTTAGGTTGTAAGGCTAACCTATTCTTCTATGTTCTGAGATGTCCGGTGAAGTCTTTGTTGGGTCACGTCCGGAAGGGAGATTTGGTCTTTCACTAAACCCCTTTTTATTGTCTTTGTATTTACCTTCACTGCGAGATTCTATAAAGCTCTGCAGGAACTATGTGATTCTTGAGTATCTAATTCTTCGCTTAACTAATTATCTGACTTTTTATCTAGCTGCTGTCCGATGCTCTATATGCTCGACTGCACATTGCTCGATGCAGCTGTAGGGCGACGTCACGCTGGCGTTGTGTCCATAAGGCAACACATTTGCTTTCACACACAGTACATTTGATATTTTTAGAAATATTGAACATTCATTTTATAATGGAAGTCAATGGCAATCCATCAAGCTGAAACCTTGCCCAAATCTGGAGTCCTACATCATGATGACTGACGTCACAGACTATGAAGTCCGATTTCCACATGAAGCCACGTCCCTTGTCTCGTTTGATTTTAGATTTTTAGTTAGGGTTAGGGTTAGGGGGTGTGTGTGTGTGTGTGTGTGTGTGTGTGTGTGTGTGTGTGTGTGTGAGCATGCATGTACCTGGCTGTGGATTCTGAAAGGTCTGCTACTTTCTCCTGGTCTGCTGAGCGCCTGAGACACTGCTTCAGAGGAGGGTCCTTCCGATGGCAACGGGATCAACTCTCCTAACTGTGGGGACAGGACACAAACACACGTGAACACACGAGCATGCACGAACGGTCGCACGCACGCACGCACACAGACACACACACACACACACACACACACACACACACACACACACACACACACACACACACACACACACACACACACACACACACACACACACACACACACACACACACACACACACACACACACACACACACACACACACACACACAGAGCGCTCATACCTGAACCTTGCGCCAGCCGTTGCGTGTTCTGAGGTACAGCTCTCCTCCTCTGTCAGCTACATAGGCCATGGTGCCTTCAGCCGCCCTGTGGCTCTCTCTGGCCAGAGCATGGACCGTCTTATAGGTTGTCACCTGAATCACAACACACACATCAGCAACGTTTGAGAGAAATACTCACATCAATGACATTGAACATCAGATTAGAGTTCTGAAATTCTGCCCAAACCCCTAGCGGCCGAATGGTAAGGCTGACGGAAATGGCAAGCTTTGGACTAGGTATCTAGTTTGTTGCCGTCCGTTATTAAAAAACAACTGCCGAAAATGGCCAGAACTCAAACATACAAAATCTATGAAAGTAGCTGTTTTCAAGATGTTTTGGCCATTATCTCTGGAACGGAAGGTCCAATCTGCTCAGTTGAAAGCTTGTTGGATGAGAGACTTTGAGGACCTTAAGCACACACCACTTTCCAGGGTTTTCGGGTTTTCTGAGCTAAAATGATGGTAATTGTTCATACCGGGCCCTGTTCGAGCCGGCCCAGTTAGGGTCCAGTTAGGGCCGGGCTTTAATTTTCAGGCCTGTTGAGAACTCTACATCAGATCAGATTCAACACATTCAGATTCTGTTACTAGGTAAACTGACCAAGAACACATTATTAAGCCAGATTTATAGTTAGTTGCGTGCCGGTGACGCACACCAAAAACAGCAGATCTACAACCTCACAGCACGTCACAGTGCCGACACGCCAGTCCACCAGAGCTATTCAGAGATCTGTAAAGTTCCTTGCTCAAAGGCTCATCAGTGACTTACTGGGTTAGCGTATCCTGGGGATCCTTGTGGTCCGGGGGGCCCAGGGGGGCCGGGGATGTTGACAGCTAGAAATTGTTAGCAAATTCAATGAATTGAGTTTTGTTTTTACAGCAGATTTAAAAAATGCAGAGCAAAATATTATTGCATTTTTCTTGCCCTTATAGGGCCCACATACATGATCCATAAACAGCAGGAGGTCCTGGGGGACCAGCTGGTCCGGGGGAACCGCGGGCACCAGGTCTTCCGAACCCAGGAGACCCAGGCTGGCCAGGCTGACCATCAGGACCTGGGGGTCCCACGATAGACTCACCCTTAGGACCCTGCAAAAAAAGATAAACAAAAAAGATATAATTATTCATGAGAAACCTAGTATTCAAATAATTGCTTGCTCTTGATATCCACATTGAGATTATATTCTCAATATTGAGCAATATGTTTTGCAATATGGCTGGTTTTCAGAATGACACTGCAGATTACACGTTTGGTGGGTTTAAGAGCTGTTCACCCTCACAGGGAGGTGTGCACTTTGAGCCAAAGAGTGAAATATCATTCAGATGAATCAATAGAGAAACTCACCACGAGTCCTGACCTCCCAGGCAGGCCTGGAGGACCAGTCAGACCTGCATCCCCCTTGTCACCCTTCTCACCTTGGTAGCCATCCTCACCTTTGTCTCCCTGAGGAAGGCACACATGCATATATATACAGACAGACAGACAGACAGACAGACAGACAGACAGACAGACAGACAGACAGACAGACAGACAGACAGACAGACAGACAGACAGACATTTGGAGGGAATGGTAAGTAGACTGCCCTGAAGAGATGATTACATTTTTAGTTGGGGGAAAAAAAACTAAAGTGTTGATTTAAGTGCTGTACAATAAATAAAAGTCAAATAGGTAAAACTTGTTATTTTTTAAACCACTGCACTTGAGAAACATTATGGCAAATTTTGTGCAGACTCAAATGCTAAGGAAAAAGGTATGTATTAAAATGAGATCTAAAAGTGTTAATGGAAGGGGAAGAGATAATAGAAAGGGGTAAATTAGTCAAAAGCCTTGGGGCAGCAGTATTAAGACTGGTAGGACTCACCATAGTTCCATCAGGAAACATGGGTTCTGAGAAGATGAAAAATTAAGAAGACAATGAACCACACAGAGCTGTCTTTTGTCATCACAAAGTTTAATTTATTGTTATTATTTTATAGAAGAGCTAGGGGTTTCTTTCACTTAAATTTGAGTGCCCATTTTGTGCATCTCTATGACACAGTATCTGTGTGGGCTACAAATGGTTTGCTGTGAGGTAAGCTATTTTAATTTCTGCGTTCCTACCTGGTGTGCCTGGCTCTCCAGGTGATCCCATGTCTCCTTTGTCTCCCTTAACACCAGATGAGACACCTCTGCCGACTGTAGACTCCTACACACACACACACGCGCAGACGCACACGCACACGCACACAACGCAAACAGTCACAAGTTGCATGTCATTAAAGGGACAGGCTGTTGACCAATTTAAGAAACATATCTGTACATACAATGTAAAACAACAGGAACAACACAGAACCAGAGGCATTAAGGGACGTCGATTGGTTAAAACATTGCCATCAGCAGTGAAAACACCTGTTAAAAAGAGGACACAAGCTGGGGACAGCGGCACATAAAGGTTTCCCTCCACCATTCCTCATCACTTGGAGACTGAAAAACATGAGCCTATATTTCCACAGCAAGCGGACCCCCCAAGAACAACAGCCAAGGACGGAGGGTGATAAGTCGTATCAGTTATGAGTCCTATAGGGCTGATATGGCAGTCGGTGCCAGCTCAGGTCCAACCGCGTGCTGAACAGTCACAGGTGAATGACTGGCCTGCGGAACATTCAAGATTCAATAGCTTTATTATACTTATACTTGTCATGTTCATACCAGTATGTGCAGTGGAAGTACTCAGCAGGCCAAACATTTGCTGCATTGATCATATGCTATTTCTCCATTTGTCTTTGTGACTAACTAAGGCTATGGGTATGTGATAAATTATCGCCCTCTGTAACCAACCTAATGATGAATGCCCGGGTGATAATCTACAGTATATGAATAAGGAGATGGGTATCTGCTCTATACTGTATGTAAAGTGTCTTGAGACAACTTGGCACTATAATACATTTTATTCAGTATCGCAATATGCCAACCTCTGGTTAATACAATGACTATTTTCCTTTTACTAGGGATTATTTAAGGTACCTTCAAGGATTCCACTTTGAGAACCGGCCTACATTGTGGCTTATTGCCTTATTATCAAGTCCATGTTAAATTTATGGCAGCAACCTTCACCACACTGACCATAACACAAATGTGGAGGCTGAAATACCAATCAGGAGTGTTTGTCCCCATGTCCAATACCCTGATTGGCTTGACTTTCAACAGTGTTGTTCAGTTAGTAGTCCTTGATGCTATAGGAACACCAGTGTCTACTAACTATATTGAACTTTACAACAGCTGCAACAGCTTTCTATGAGACTCTCCATTCAAGTCATCAGAGGGTTGATTGGAATTTAGCCAGGTAGTCACCACCACCACAACAAACACTTAGGTGTGTGTCAATGAAGTTGCTTGTGCAAGCATTTTATCTACAGTACAATCTTGAGTGTTAGTTGAACTCTGAGTGTGTAAAAATAGACCCACTCTCAGAGATAAACTAATACTCAGGATATTGCTGTGTGGATCCTACCCAAGGACACCAGGGCTTGGTTCAACTTACTTTCTATTCAGGAAGTGGATTATCTTCCAAATTGAAGCAATTAAAAAAAACGTTAACCACATGAACCCTAGCGTCTCTATTCTGGGGGCGCACATTCGCCCAAAATAGCAGATCTACACACGTCCCATTGTGACACGTTGTGAGCTTGTAGATGGGCTATTTTTGGCAAAGACATTTGGTGTAGAGGGAAAAAAGGAGGGGGCCAAGTACAGACCCCCCTGGAGGACCCAGGTCAACAAAGTATATAGGGTTTAAGCGATCCCTACCAATTATTCGGTAAGAAAGTTGAATTGAACCCAGCTCTAGCAAGTCACAGAGTCTGAATATCAACAGTGTTCACTCTCTCCTCGCCTCCTTGAGATGTGCAGGGGGGGCAAGAGGAGGCAAGCAGAGAGGAAGCACTTTCACATTCAGCCTAAATCATAGCTGAATAAGCCTTGTCCAAGAGGTGATACTGGAGAGAGGGAGAGAACATTATGGGATTAGAACAGTGCGGGGGGGGGGGGGGGGGGGGTTAACGGGAGGGAGGGAGGGAGAGAGAGAGGAGGTAAGATGAGGTAAGTGGGAGGAAGAGGTGCTTGTTGTAGCACAGACAAGAGGGCCGCCATGCCACCAAACCCACACACCAACAGACCGACCAGATGGCCAGGTTCACACCGAAACGGACCAATCAGATGGTCACACTTACTCGTCCCTTTTTGCAGTGCGGCCGGGGGCGGACCGGGAACACTGTCTTTGAGATTCAGAGGAGAACACCCACATCAGACTACATGATCACATATGGTCAACTGTATTTCACATTTAACATGATCTGTTTTACACCAAGGCTATGCTAAATTCACATCTGAGACTCTTGGAAAAGGTTTGCTTGTCCAGACCAACACAGAGACATTTGTCACACAACCCTCAGTAAATGAAAAATGTTCATGAGAGAAACAACATGCCACAGAGTCATACTTACTCCATTGAGCCCGATAACTCTTCCTGGAAGTCCAGGTGTGCCAGGTGGACCAGGAGGTCCCTGGAGAGGAGAAAACAAAGTTAGTGAAGAACAGTTACATTCTCTCTGGTATTATTATTATTTCTTATTATTACTTCCTGCCTGATAGAGTTACCCAATTACTTCCTAAAGGACCAGACACACTGAAGGCATCAGTGACGCTTTCAGTGTATCGGGGCCTTAATGGTAATTGGTGCATTTATATAGCGCTTTCATCCAAAGCGCTTTACATTGATTGTTCCATTAACCCATTCACACACACATTCATACACCGATGGCGGAGGAAACCATGCAAGGCACTAACCTGCTCATCGGGAGCAATTAGGGGTTCAGCGTCTTGCTCAAGGACACTTCGACACTAACTCTAGGGGAGCGCCCCAGCCCGGGATCGAACTGGGAACCTTGCGGTTTTCCAGTTCACTCTACCCGGCCACTCTACCCCTGAGCCACTGCCGCATGAAATACAACTCTACTTAATCTCTTACCGGTGCACCAGTGGTGTCTCCCTTTTCTCCCCTTCTCCCAGGCATACCAGGCCGGCCCTGTAGAGACATATTATTATTACGGCTCAGTGGAAAGGCAATATCTATATGACACATGCTGCTAGATAGATAGTTAGATAGATAGATAGATAGATAGATAGATAGATAGATAGATAGATAGATAGATAGATAGATAGATAGATAGATAGATAGATAGATAGATAGATAGATAGATAGATAGATAGATAGACAGACAGACAGACAGACAGACAGACAGACAGACAGACAGACTTAGATTTATCAAAGTCTAATTTCTCTGCTTTCTGTTGTTTTTCTGCTGTTTTTCAAAAAAACAAGCCACGTTCAAACGGCCATAGCTCTGGAATGGAGGATCGCGACCGGCCAAATTATTCTTCCTATACTACCGGACCCCCATGCGTGTAATGAGACGAGAGACATCTCCGTGATGACGGAGGTCATGGAGAATATTCCATGATTTTTCAAAGGTACAGTAAAATCACTGTTTTCGCTGGCAAGGGGACCGGAGACGGATGAATTAATTAATTAATTCCTGGCAGTGAATGAGTTCATTAATTGTAATTTTTTAATTAGCTTTAATAATAAAAATCGTACTTCCTTGTTCTTTACGAACATGAAATCTAAATGTCATGTGCATGGCATATTATAACTTTTTATATGAAAACAGAATTAGCCCTGATGGCCACACAATAAAGTAATTTCTTGCCTCAAATCCAAGATTATACAAAACAACAAAAGTGACTTTACTCACCGCTCGACCTGGGAAGCCATATTCTCCTTTAGGTCCAGTTGGGCCCATTGGTCCCTGAAACAAGTAATCACACGCACACGCACGCACACATACACAAATATATTTGATTAAACAAATTCTATAGAACCATTTCTTTCATGAATTCATAGTCTTTCATTTAAAAATAACTCACCATAAGTCCTGAAGATCCAGGAAAACCACGGTCACCCTGTGAATACACACACAAACTAAATTGAGCTAAATTGAGAATCTAATGGGAAGGATTTATGGCATAATGAGCTAGGACAGTGTTTCCCAAACATATGTCCGACACTGAACCGTTTATTTTTACATTTCTTAGAAAAAAAGGTATTCCAACAATGTTCAAAAGATTTTCAGACATTTTCAAAAATGTTCAAAAATAGTGAAAATTACACACCAAAAGCTCACAATCACGAGGTAAAGCCCTCACACCTACAGCCCCTGTAACTATGACTTAGATATATCGGTCGATCGGCATTGTCATAGTACCCATTGAACACGTCTGTCTGTGTCCCTTTTGCGCTGATATATGGAGATCCCTGATGTCATCAGTATATGCCCATATATTGGTATGCCCATATATGGGCATATCGGTTGGATCGCCGGTTCTGGACAACCGGATCTCCATATGCCATATATGGACATATCGGTCGGATCGGTGGTTCTGGACAAACGCATATCAGATATGCCATATCCGAACAACTCGATGGCTGGTACCACACTCCCTCGAGTCCTTGCCAATGTGCGTGTCGAGTTTGAAGTCGGTCGGCCCTCTGTGGCTCTGATCTCTATAATGCCATAAAGCCAATTTGAATATAGGATTAATCGAGTTTGGGTCCCAGGGAGACACCAAATTTCACTTTTGGGTCTCAAGCTGAAACAGTTTGGAAACCTCTGCGCTAGGATGATCAAATTTAAGTGTGAAAGGCAAAGGCTAGAGAGGAAAAAGGTAATTAAATGCAGGCATTAGCAGGCTTTCAACCTTTGCCACCAAAGTCCACATTTTCAAAAGATTTGCTTTCCATTAATAGACACCTTGGGGCCTTTGGGTCCCTGGGGGCCTCTCAATCCTGTTATGATAGATCCATCAGCAGCAATGGTCACTCCAGGCTCTCCCTTTTCTCCCTGTGAATGAAGTTTACAGATTTACAATTGAGAGCATTAGCAGTTTCCCTGGTCTTTTATAATGGATCTGCTCAAACATGCTCATGCTTTCCAACCCATTTCTGTCAAATCAATAAAACAATGTTTAAAGCAATGCTATGGTATACAAGGTTGCAAGTTTTGTACAGAAGTAGCTCTTGTTGGCCAGGGGCAGTACTCTCAATTGGTTTTCAATCTATTTCCCATCAATCCCCTTCCTCTGTTGCAACAATGCGAGTCGAACCCAAAATCAACACAACACCACTGGCAAAACACAGCAAGAATTAAACAAAATTAATATATATATATATATATATATATATATATATATATATATATATATATATATATATATACATATATATATATATATATATATATATATATATATATATATACACACACACACACACACACACACACACACACACACACACACACACACACACACACACACACACACACACATACACACACACAC